>NW_022196896.1:106121810-106183827 GCF_008632895.1 Mastomys coucha
TATATATATATATATATATATACACTTGTTTGTAGTGTATGCTCACATTGGACAGAGAAACCACAGAAAGACAAGAGATAGTACCTGTCATTTGTTGCATACTGCCAGGCACTACTTATCATTGCCGGGAGTAGTCATCAGCGCAGAGGCAGTGCTTCCAGGTGGATAAGATTTAAGGACTTTAATAAGGAGCTCAGAGTCAAGTGACTGAGTAGCAAATCTCCAAGAACCATATTTGTCTGATTTTGGTCCATATGCTAACATGTTTAAAAAGCTATTTGGGCTTAATAAGTGAGCACATCAATTAACATCCATGTCCATTGTTCTGCATTGCAGAATTTATGTATCAAACTGAGAAAATTGTTCTGAATGCGATGGATTTTTACACCTCTGTTCTTATCTCTCCTGGTATACTCAGAAGTCATTTTATTATTGTTAAAACATATACCTTGAAGAACCTAAAGGAAATTTTGACTAGAGAGTCAAAATTATTCTACTAGGAGGAAGAGGATGAAACCCATCACCAAAAACACTGCAAACACCAAATGAAGTTGTTATCGGAGTAGCCCAACCAATCAGTGATTTGAGAGATACTAGAAAAGGTTAGCATATCCCAGAAGAGCCACATCTGTTTGGTACCTTGATGTTCCTGCACAGCTGGTGCAGAATCGGTGGGAATATCACCAGGAAGGGTCCCTGGAGACTGGTCACACGCTGCCACTTCTTCCCTTTCATCCTCTGATTCTCTACCTGAGCTAGATGCCGTCTGACTCCTTGAAGTCAGCTTCACACGGAGGGCATGGTTCTCATTCTCTAGTCTGTTGATTTCTGCTCGCATTTCTTGGATAACCCTCACAAGTTGGATGCTAGCTTCCATTGCCTGTTTTCACAGACCAACTTTTTCTCATGAGTCAAATACTCCATCTACTCAGTATGCAGGATCACCCTGCCCATAAACAGTACATTTCACTTGAACAATGGAGCTCATGTCTCTCTTTACCGTCTTTCAGCGCCTGGGTTAGACTGTCCAGGGAAGGAAAGGACATCCATCACTTATTCATCCTGGGTTTTGTTTTCCGGTACAGTACTTTTCTATCTTTCATTTCATGTCAATCAACAGACATAGAATACCACTTGTGTCTGAGTGAAGAGAATATTCCAAAAAATTTCCAGTAAAGAGCAGGGTTTCTTGTTTCCATCATTAATTCACCACCATGATTGCCATTTAGTCTTTTCTGTTGCCACATCCGGGGTCAAATATTCATACGATCACCAACTGTTATATCAAAACTGATGCACAAATAATTCTTTTCTTTGTAAAATATGTTGTTGTCCTGTATTTTGGGGCAAACTACTAATTTTGATACCTATTGATTAAGAAAAGATGACATTAGCCACAAGGTGGCATATGAACTATGAGAATATTATTGAAATTTTTATTGGTAAGTATTCGTAGATCCCTCAAGATAAGCAGGTTTCTGTCCACACAAATACACTTTGTTTTTATTGGCTTCCAGGATATTTTTCTTTCTTTTTTTTCTTTTCTTTTTCTAGGATGTTTTCTCGGCAAGGATTTCCTAGGGGGATTTGGGAATATGAGAAGACACAGGGTGAACATTAATCTTGAATGAGAAATGCAGAAGGCACCTAGAGCTTTCATTATCTATCTCCTCAAGAGGTTTATTGTTGGGAGTGGAAAATACATTCCTAAACAGCACAAACTCTGATGGGAATATTTGGAAATCCAGGGAATGTTTAAACACAAACGAGTTTCTCAACAGGGTGAAATTGATTAGAGACCTTTGCTTCCCCTTCCTATGTAGGTTGAAACTTTCTGCCCATCCTAATAGACTTTCACTAACTGACCCCAGGCTAGAGATGGGAATGAATGGATGATGTCTTATTGCTTTTTTCACCAAATAAATTTGCTTCATAATGCTATTTGTTTATTTATTATCAGTACCAGGGATCGAACCCAGGACCTTGCACTTGATTAAAAACACACTCTACTGACTGAGATACAGTCACAGCCAACTATTTTTTATATGTTCAAAGTTTAGGAAATATTTATTAAAAACTTAGTCTATAAAAATAAGTAGGTTAGAGGATAGAAAGATGGCTCAGGGCTTAAGAGCATGACCTCTTCTAGAGGTCCTGAGTTCAATTCCCAGCAACCACAGGGTGGCTCACAACCATCTGTAATGGGATCTGATGTCTTTTTCTGGCATGCAGATGTACAGACAATTAGACCACACATAGACATAACATAAATAAACAAATCTTTAAAAAAATAAGTGAGTTATTCTGGTATATTATTTCTATTTTAATATGAATGAATTTTCAGCAAATACTTATGTACGAGGCTCCCTAGAGAGTACATAAGTGGATGACAGAAATAAAGGCTATAAAGTGAGGTGGGCTTTGCCTCACACTGGACGGTCATATCTGTTTCATAGTTTGTTTGTCATGGACCCCACTTTTGAGTACTTCTATTGAGTACTCTTCTTTCTGGAGTTTGTCAGTTGCTTTTTCAGTGTGGAGGTGAGATCTCACAAGCCTAGTTTGGACTCAGGACTTTCTATGTAGCTTAGAGTGACCATAAGCTCCTGTTCTTGCCGCTACATGCTGGGATTACACCACCACACCTGGTTTTAAGGGTGCTATAGGGATCATCCTGATCGACGCTAAGCAAACACTCTTCCAGATGAGTTACAGCTCCAGCTTTCTCTTGCTTCTTAACTAATGTCTATGTGATTGATTTCAGACTTCCTTTTCAGAAATATTTGGCAACACATCTAAGCTTTGTTTTTATGAAATTCTTGTTGGAGCACAGTGGTGCTCAACTTGTGGGTCATGACCTCTTTGCGGCTGAATGACCCTTTCACAGGGGTCACCTAAGACCATCGGAAAACACAGATATTTACATTACAATTCATAACAGTAGAAAAAAATTACAGTTATGAAGTAACAGCAAGAGAAATTTTATGGTTGGGGAGGGTGGTTACCACCACATGAGGAATTGCATCACAGGTTGCAGTATTAGGAAGGTTAAGCACCACTGCTCTAGTAGGTTCAAATGAGTCTCTATTCTCCAGAACTAACATCTCCTACCTCCTTGACTGTTTGTTGTTTAATGTAGTTTTAAGGGTTTTGAGTGCGTTATAGACACTCTTTTTAAATACACTATACTCAGTAGGCTTCCTGAACTAGGCTATCCAGCTGTAAAGCCATCCTTATGAAGGCTTCTCTAGCACTTATATTGTCTTATAGGAAATATTCTACACAAGTAGGCAGTAAAAATCAGTCTTAAAATCACATTCAGTATTGAAATTATATTTCTCTCTTACAATCGTTTTCAGCAATGACACAGGACACAAAATAATATATAGCTGTTGGAAATTACAAGGGAGTCATAGTTATAGACAATTTGATTATATTTCTAGAAGCCAGAGGAAATGGATCCAAAATTTTATTTTGCTACGGAATAAATACTTTAAAATAATCAGTAGTTTTTCTTAGCACTACCAGTAACTATGAAGAAAAAAAATCAGATTCTGTGACAAGAATTTTTCACATGTAAAATGAAGAAGGATTTTTTTTTAACAGAGGTTGATGTTTTTGTAATGAAGAAAATGCTAGCATTTTATTGAGGCATACAAAAGAACATAAAATATGGGAACTGTTCCTGGCAAGAAGATTATATATTTTAAATAATTTATACATTTCATGACAGCCCAATGAAAATCTCAATGGGACTTGAAAGATTGGCAAAATCATTCTATAGGTCATCTGGAGACAATCATTATGCAGCACCTGATAATCTGATAGTGAAAGCTTATTTCCAGAGACTTATCTAGTTAGATTGTTGAGTACAATACAAAGCTATGATGACAATATTGTAATAATCATGACATTCAAGACAAAGTTACATGTAGTTCTGAGAAAGAATACAAGAGGAGAAACATGGAAAAAAATCCAGATTTCTGAGTAATTTTAGATATTAAAGTAATGAAACACTTATGTCTGGAGAGGCCAGAGAAGGTAGTGAACATTTTGGAAAGAAAAAAAAAAAAACTTCACAGACTCAGTAATTATAAATCTTTTTTAAATGAAAAAAAAAAAAACTCAAACAAACAAGCATTTAAGGAAGTTCTTATTAGATATAGGAAAATGGTTCAGTCAGGAAAGTGCACATGGTGGATGCATGAAGACACAAATGCATAACACACATGGATGAATAGCAAGCACACACACACACACACACACACATGCTCTTAACTGTAAACTATTAAAGTTTTAAATGCACTACAAGTCCATAGCAAAGCCTTGGGAATAATTTAAATGTCAAATGATAATAACAAATGAATAAAATTTACCTATACAACAAAATAGTATTCTGGACCTCAAAATGCTGAATGAAAAATGTAGTATAGCCAGTGATATATACAGGAAAACCTAAACTTTTTACAAAAGGACTGAAAAGAAATATCCAAAAGGAAAATCATTCCTATCTCAGAGTGATATGATTTTTTTTGATGTTTTTTACATATTCATGTATGTCACTTGTCCTATTTGCATTTTTATTGCAGTGATATGACACCATTATCAAGCCTATTTATAGAAGAAAGGATTTATTTGGGGTGTAGTTTCAGATGGTTAGAGTCCATGTCCTTCATGGTGGGGAATTTGGCAGCAGGCAGACAAGCATGGTGTTGCAAATAACACTGTCTTAGTTAAGGTTTCCATTGGTGTGAAGAGACACCATGACCAAGGCAACTCTTAAAAGGCAAACATTCAATTGGGGCTGGCTTACAGATTCAAAGGTTCAGGTCATTTTCAGCATGGCAGGATCCTGGCAGGCATGGCGCTGGAGGAGTTGAGAGTTCTACATCTTGTTCCAAAGGCAAACAGGAAAAAATTTCTGTCTTCCAGGCAGCTAGAAGGAGGGTCTCAAAGCCCACCCCCAAAGTGACACACTTTCTCCCACAGGGCCACACCCACTCCAACAAGGCTACATTTCTTAATAGTGTCGTTCCCTGGACCAAGCATATTAAAACCATCACACACACACACACACACACACACACACACACACACACACACACACACAGAGATAAAGACAGATGGGTGGTAGATGAATGGATGGATGAAGGGGTGAGTTGATGGGTGGATAGGTATGTGGGTAAGTGGATGGATGGACGGACAGACAGACAGACAGACTGAAAGAGTTGTAGAGAAGTGCTAACTGGAAATGGATTGAGTTTTTGAAATGTCAAACCTGTGCCCCCTCAGGCATCCAATAAGGCTTCCCAATCCTTCCACCAACTGGGGACCAAGCATTTAAATACATAAACTTATGGGAGCCATATTTATTCAAATCACCACACCATCTGTGTTAAAAATGATATAGTTATGTAATAAGCTTCTATAGTAAATATATTGAATGATGAATAGAGAAATTATATAATAAAAAATAATAAAATACACCAGTGTTAAATTTTTTCTTTAGGATTTTTTGGACAGACTTTGATAAAACTTAATCATGATTCATTTCTAGGATCTGTGAGAACTGGGATTTCCTAATTTCCATACCAAAGTCGTCCTATTTTCCCAATACTTATCACAGGATATTTAAATGGTCACAGAAGTAAAAACTGGTTAGACTCCAGATAATGCATGAAGGCTAGGATATTATGATTGAGAGTGACTTATTTTTAAGCATGGCTATCTTATGGTATATAGATGTCCAGGTCCCTTTCAGATACACATAATCTCCATTCTACATCACCCAGTGTCACCCAAAGTTCCTCATATTGTAGCATCAGTAAACATTGGGAGAAGAGTAGACATGACCAGCTCTTTTAGATCTAAAAGTAAAGCTTTCTTTTTTTTTATTACTTAATAAAATTTTATTTTCCCAAATGTACACATGGTTGAAGTTTTTCACTCATCTTTACCAGCAGTTGGGGCATCTCCACCCTTTATAATTCTGGTGTAAATTACTTGGGCTCTGTGCTTCGAAATCAGCTTGACACATCCTTTACTAAGTAGCTTCTGAAGGCTAGCCCTGGCCAAGGAATTGCGAGTCTTCAGTCTCTCAGAGACCATGGCTGGAGTTATAAGCTTACGGTTGGGAATGTCCTTACAGAGTTTGTCATATGTAGCTTTGCCAAACAGGACAAGATTGTTGAGCTTGTCCCAAAAATCAAGAGCAAAGTTTCCAATGGGAGCTTCCTCTCTTTGGGATGTCTGGTTTTAGAGGAGAGAGACTTGGAACCAAAAAGTCCCTTTCTTTCTACTTGCCTCAAATAAGTTATGATATAAAATTTACTTTTACCAGATACACATCATTCCTTGCTAGAATATTGGGAATAAGGTTGACTTAGAGGCTTCCTCCCCCGTCAGAACCTTCCATGTGGGTCACTGAGAGAGGACAAGCAAGGTCTGAAGAGAACATGGGGGGGTTTGCCTGGATCATTACTATTCCGTCGCATCTATTTCCGTGCAGAGCTATCCAATTGCCTTACCCTTGATGTCACAGTAGGAAAAGGTCACTTGCATGAAATTGTATGTCTTCCTTTTCAAGCAGACACTTATCTTTCTGTCATAAATTATTTAAACTGCTCCTGAGAAATTCTACTAGTGTGGGCTTTGCTGATGGTTCACTGTGACCTTGAACTTGATATACAGCTATTGTCATAGTGATGTCTTCCCCTGGTGATCTGAAGCATTTGCTGTTGCTGTGAGTCCTGACTCTGGACCACATCTGACAGTTGTCATTCTGTTGTTGTTTTGACATTTGATGACTACACAGTGGCAGAGTGATCATTTGACAAGGAGGTAGAAAGCGCAAGCCTTTGATGGACACAGTGCTCACGGCATGGTGATAAGTCCGTGGGGGAGATGTTTAAGGTTGTCTTGGGTCAATTTACATAAAACTAACTAGAAAACATAAAGAGATGAACCAGATGTGCAGCCAGATGTGAGATATTCTTGGCACTTAAGGAGATTTCTTTGGACAAAGGTGTAGAAAGAATAACTATTCGTTGATAGACATCTGTGACCTGTAGTGAATCTGTTTAGAGAATAGGTATTTACCCTTCCTTGAACCCCTTTCATTTCTTTTTTTCACTCTTAAGCTGATAGCTTCTTTTCCTCTGATTATTAGTGTTACAATCATATAATTATATATGTTTTTTAACAGAATGGTTCTGAATAGACATTTGGCTCTGTGTTTTTTTTTTAAAGCTCTAGCTATATAATTTAATAAAAGAGACACAACTGTACCATGGAGACAAGAATGAAGTCATATTGTTCATTGACTTCATTCAGGGTTCTGCGGGCCTGTGAACATGTGGACAGTGAGGAAGAAATTGTCACTGTCTAAAATAGCTGTTCTTGTCCTACTGCGATTCCTCATCTTTGCTAATTTTTTTTAGTAATTTATTTTATGTGACTTGATGCTTTGCCAGCATGGATATCTGTGTGAGGGTGCTACAGACAGTTGTGAGCCACCATGTGGGTAGGGAAGTTAAATCTGGGTCCTCTGGAGCAATAAGTACTCTCCACTGCTGAGCCGCCTCTCCAGTTTCCTGATGAAGATCCATATGGCAGATAATTTGTTTATTTATTCATCATGTGCCTCTTCCAGTAAAACATAGACACTGTGATTGTGGGCTTTGTCTGTCTTGTCTATAGTGGATCTATGTATCTGAGGAAAGTAGCTGCCACATGGTAGACATTCAATGAGTATTAGCTAAATAGATGGCTTCTGAGGTTGGTGGGATGTCTCACATTAGATCCTCAAATTATAGCAGCCATGACGAAGGGAGAGCATTAAACTTAAATTTTAGTTATGCATTTTACACATCAATCATTTATTTAGTTCCTTTCTATGTACCAATTACTAAACACATGAGCATTAGTACAAGGCTGTAGACACAGTTAGAATTTGGGTAAGGTCTAGATAATTCAAAGGCACCCAGATCTCTGAAAGCTTGATTGCCTCTTTCTAATTTTTTTTTAACTTTTATTGCATTATGATGAGAAAAGGTACATGATTTCAATTTATCTGAATTTGTTAACATTTAAAAACATATTTTAATTAAATAGAATTGAATCACATTCTTGTTTCTCTTTTGTACCACCGCTCCTCCCAGAGACCCCCCCCCTTCAATACCTACAATATCTTTTTGTCATATTCCTTAAAATTGCCTCTTTCGGGCTGGCGAGATGGCTCAGCGGGTAAGAGCACTGACTGCTTTTCTGAAGGTCCTGAGTTCGGATCCCAGCAACCACATGGTGGCTCACAACCACCCATAATGAGATCTGACGTCCTCTTCTGGTGCGTCTGAAGACAGCTGCAGAAAGTTAGGCCGGAGCAAGCGGGGCCAGAGCGAGCAGGCCGCAGAGGTCCTGAGATCAACAATCAGCCACACACATGACGGTCATCACGGTCATCTGTACAGCTACAGTGTAATCATACACATAAAAATGAAATAAAATAAATCTTTAAAAATAAAATTGCCTCCTTCTATTAATAATCCATGTGCTCTTTCTGCCCTAAGTTGGGAATGAGGCAAACTATCTTATTTTACCAATTTCCACATGTGGAATGAAAGGGAATAGCTAAAGGAAACATGAAACTTACTAGAAAAACATTTGAAAATGTATTTGAAAGGTTTGTGGATTGTTTTAGAAGTACCGAGATTATGTAAGAAAATGTGATATTTTTCTCTTGAACAAACAAGTATGTGGACATTTACTGAGGCATCTCTATGCAAATGAGAATGTTAATGGCACCAGAGAGTGAGAGGGGATCCTCTGTCTCCATGTTCTACAAATTGAACACTTTCCCAGAATCATAGTTCTATTGAGAAGGTTTATTGTATTATTCTGAATAATAATACAATAATGACTTGCAGGTGTTTAATACCATATGGGCCATGTGTCTAATCCCGATGACCTGGGGTCTGACATTTCTAGAAGCTCTAGCAAGAAGTAATCTCACAAATGAGGAGCAATAGTGACATAAGATGTTTCAGTACAATCTTGAGTGTTTATTACATTGTCTAGGCCAAAAAGGGAGGAGTCTAGAAACACTGGGATGGAATCCAGAAGTTCTAACATCTTTTCAGAAGCAGTTTCCAAAGAGTCAATGGGTGTCTGTGGGAGATTAAATGTGAGAAAAAGATCTTTGCAAGGCTTGTTATCAAGCTGGGGCTCTGAAGTCTGTTCTCCAGTTCTTGAGTTAGGGTTGTCACATAGTGTGACTAAACCAATAAGAAATTCTGGTGTTACGTAAATTTGAAGGCCATATCTTAAGAACTTTTCAAATTTCCCCTTTGCTGTCTCCTAAGAGTCTGGGTAGCCACTTCTCAATATTGAATGGCCTGTAGTGCCATTGGGAGGTGGTTACCTAGACTCTTAGGAGAGGAAGCCTAATGGAAGGAGGATAGGTTATTTTTTTTTAATTTATTTATTTATTATATGTAAGTACACTGTAGCTGTCTTCAGATGCACCAGAAGAAAGAAGAGGGCATCAGATCTCATTACGGATGGTTGTGAGCCACCATGTGGTTGCTGGGATTTGAACTCAGGGCCTTCAGCAGAGCAGTAGGTGCTCTTAACCACTGAGCCATCTCTCCAGCCCCGAGGATAGGTTATTGAGGGAGTACTTTTGGAAGAGATAATGGGACTGCAGACTCTTCATTTCTCTCCTTTTTTTGGTCACAGTAAGGTGAAAAGCCTAGTTTACTATGCATTTGCTATCATAGTTATAAAGCAATCAAACAATGGACAATGGGCTAAAAACTATGAACCCAAACATTCTCTTTTAAAGTTGATTACTTGATATCTGTTGAAGCATCTTTTGGGTATATGCCCAGACATGGTTTAGCTGGATCTTTAGGTAGAATTAGTTCCAGTTTTCTGAGGAACCACCAGACTGATTTCTAGAGTGGTTGTACCAGCTTGCAATCCTACCAGCAATGGAGGAGTGTTCCTCTTTCTCCACATCCTTGCCAGTATCTGCTGTCACCTTAGTTTTTGATCTTTGCCATTCTGATTGGTATAAGGTGGAATCTCAGGGTCATTTTGACTTGCATTTCCCTGATGGCTAAGGAAGATGAACATTTCTTTTTGTACATTTCTGTTTGTTTTGATTTTTTCAATTGATTCAAGTTTTATTGCATTATGATAAAAGATACATAATTTTAGTTTATCTGAATTTGTTAACATTTAAAAACATATTTTAAGTAAATAGAATTACATCACATTCTTCTTTCCCTTTTGCACCCCAACTCCTCCCAGAGACCCCTCCAATACCTGCAATACCTTTCATTTTTTTATTTTGTCATATCCTTTAAAATTTATAAAATATTATAACAATAAAAATGAGTATTATAAAAGTTGCTTGATATAAAACAATCAATTAAACAGTCTTATGTAGATGCTTGTCTGCAGCAATACTGAAAATATATATATTTTTCTCAATATAAATTTTAGATAACTCCAAACATATTAGCTGTATATTTTAAAGTAATACATCACTACTAGTTTTTTTTTTTAATGAACATAAATAGATAGTCTTTTTGTTTGTTTGTTTGTTCGTTTTGTTTTTAGTAGAGTTTAAAATATTGGATCTTACTGTGGTACAAGCCCAAAATAAGAACAATTTTTAGACATTGGAGTTCATTGTAATAAGACTGTATTTCAGTGCCCTTCACATCATCAAAGGATTTTACCTCCCTAGTAGCTAAGCTGAGAGTTGACAGTTCTGCTATGCCAAGGAGTGAATTGTAGGCACGATTTCTGGATACAGATTTCCTGCTATGGTCAAAGCTATTTGACTGAAGTGGTTGTCTTCATTCTCAGCCTACAGAGAACAGATTACATTCATTTAAGAAATGGTGTGTGAGGGCTGGAGAGATTGGCTCAGAGGGTAAGAGGACCAACTGCTCTTCCGGAGGTCCTGAGTTCAATTCCCAGCAACCACATGGTGGCTCACAACCATCTGTAATGGGCATCTGATGCCCTCTTCTGGTGTGTCTGAAGACAGCTACAGTGTACTTAACTATAATAATAAATAAATCTTTAAAAAAAAATGGTGTGTGTATCAAGATGGTCTGTCTGAAATGGTGTGTGTATTAAGATGGTCTATCCATGAAGTCATTCACCATTTCAATAAACAATGGTTCTGCTTGGAGGGTGGCACAGACATTAGGTGCAGGTAAGAATCTGGTTCATTGGCTGTGATGATTTTGAAAAGCATTCATCTCAGAGAAAGAGTAACTTATAAAGAAAGATGAACATTTCTTTAGGTGCTTCTTGGCCATTTGAGATTCCTCATTTGAGAATTCTTTGTTTAGTTCTGTTCCCCATTTTAAAATTGGGTTATTTGGTTTTCTGGAGTCTAACTTCTTGAGTTCTTTGTATATTTTGGATATTAGCCCTCTATTGTATGGGTTGGCCCAGGGACCCAAATGGAAGAGTATCAATTAACTGGATCCTTCAGAGCTCCCAGGTACTCAACCATCAACCAAAGAGTATACTTGGGCCTGTTCATGGCTCTCATCACATACATAGCAGAGGACTGCCTCATCTGGCATCAGTGGGAAGGGAGTCACTTGATCCTGTGGAGGTTTGATGCCCCAGAAAAGGGGGATGCTAGAGAGGTGAGGCAGCAGTGGGTGGGGGACCACCCTCCTAGAGGCAAAGGGGAGGACATGGGGTGAGGGTTCATGGAGTGGAGACAGGGAAGGGGGATGACATTTGAAATGTAAACAAATAAAATGATTAGTAAAAAAATATATTATTGCCAGGTGGTGGTGGCGCATGCCTTTAATCCCAGCACTTGGGTGGATTTCTGAATTCGAGGCCAGCCTGGTCTACAGAGTGAGTTCCAGGACAGCCAGAGCTATACAGAGAAACCTTGTCTTGAAAAACTATATATATATAGTTGAGGATCTGCTTCCCTGAAAAGGGGGGGAGGGAGTTGATTACTTGACAGAACATGCAATCATCTTAATGCTGTCCTGAGATTTTTATGCTACAAAAAATGTCATGTAAAGAGCATCTCTCAGCATGACAGTCATTCCATCTGACTACCGCAGCCTACATCAACTGACTCATCCTGACCTTAGGTGAGACCAACAGAAGAGCCATCCAGCTAATCCATAGAAGATTAGAGATTAGAAACCCAAAGAGATACTGTTTTAAGCCATGATTTGGGGGAGTTATGAGCAGGAGGTAATTGATGCAGTTACAACAGAGGTTAGAAAGCAAGAGAGGAAACTTCTCTGAGCTGAAGAATGACCTATCCTTTTGTGTATTCAGCAGGAGGAATGTCTTTAAGGGTTTATATATGTAAATGAATCCTAATGCATTCAGAAACCCTTAAAAGAAAATCCTAAAAGTTTCAGAAGGAGAAGGAACTCTAAGTCAGGGTGCTTGTAATAAAAGAAGCTGTCATCCAAGTCTCGAGATAAAATAATTTTGAATTTGGCATCCTGTATCCAGCACAACACTAATTTATGTATGAGACTGTGATTAAAAAAGGCTTTTCAGACCTGCTAAGACTCTGAAGGATTACCATTTACAAGTGCTATGCAAAGGACTGAGCTAAGGGTATGAGGCAGCGATTGAAAAACTGAATCAGAAAAGAGTAAAATCTGAGTTGTAAGAACTGACAGGCAAATAAACCAGTGAAATTTTGACCTGTCTTACTAATCCTTGATGTGTAATATAAAGAAGGACTAGCACAATTATCTGGAACTAGAATCTCATAGCTTACGACATTAAATATTATAGGGTGCTGAAATGCTAGGCGTCTTCACATTTTGGAAAAATACAGCTATGACTTTCTTCCTTCCTTCCTTCCTTCCTTCCTTCCTTCCTTCCTTCCTTCCTTCCTTCCTTCCTTCCTTCCTTTCTTTCTTTCTTTCTTTCTTTCTTTCTTTCTTTTTTAGGCAGGGTTTTTCTGTATAGCCCTGGCTGTCCTGGAACTCACCCTGTAGACCAGGTTGGCTTTGAACTCAGAAGTCTGCCTGCCTCTGCCTCCCAAGTGCTGGGATGAAAGGCATGCGTCATCCACTGCCTGGCAGCTATGACACATTCTATATACTTACAGAAGGATATGAATGTAGATAAATCTGATAAAGTTAATTAACCTTGTGTATTATGAATCTGTAAAGGTAAGAACTAGAGAAACAGAAACAGGTTTCATGTATTCTAAACCATAGAAATAAAATGTACACCATCACCAGTAAAGTGCTGGTAATTAGAAAATGTAAGATCTTCCCAAGAGAGTAGGTCTAACTGGGTCTTTATTACCTTAGTTATGAATGGATGCTTTCCACAGCACTGCTCAAAATGAGGCTTTGTTAGTATCTTAGGGTTTTATAGCTGTGAAGAGACACCATGACCATAGCAACTTTTATAAATGAAAAAAAAAATTAATTGGGGCTAGCTTACAGTTTCAGAGGTTTAGTCCATTATCATCATGGTGAGAATCATGGTGTTGTGAAGGCAGACATGGTTCAGAGAAGGAGCGGAGAGTTCTACACCATAGGCAGTGAGAAAAGAAGAGTGAGCCACAGAGACCAGGCTTGAAAATGTGAGACCTCACAGCCCACCCCACAGTGACATAGGTCCTCTAACAAGGCCACAACTCCTAATTGTGCCACTCCCTGTAGCCAATCATTCAAGTATATGAGTCTACAGGGTTGGGGGGGGGCGGGTGGATAGTGCAATCTAGGTAAATATTGGTTACAGTGGAAATGCTTAAAAACCAAGGAAATCTCTTGGAGCCTCAACCCTAGACAAAAAGCTACAGGCAACTGATGAATGTTGAGAGCAGGAGAAAGGCCTTCCCAGGAAAGAGCTCCCCAGTTGGCTATCTAATACCCGCTGGTCATCTACCTACATATACATGTAATACATACGGGTAATAGTATATAGATTGAGGTTCTATGTATGTATTCAGAAACGTATGTACACGCACACATTCAAAAAGAGACTATGAATTTGAAAGGAGAAAGGGTAAATGGGAAGGATTGGAAGGGAGAAAGGGAAGGGGAAGTTATGTAATTATAACATAATTTTAATAAAATTAAAAAATTATATATATATATATATATACATATATATATATATATATATATATATATAAAACCCTTCAGTAACACAAACAGTTTAACAACAAGAGTAAAGAAAGCGATGTCCTAGGTCTTACAGTCTAGCGCAGCAGGATGAACACAAATGCTTTCTCTTCACTCTCTGTCAAAGCTGCTCTGAACAGAAGGACAAATGTCTCTAGGAAGGCCAGGAAGAAAAACTAGGGACAAAATCTCGAAGCTAAACATCAAGTTAAAATCGATTCCCAGAATCCACACGGTAGCTCGAAACCATTTATAACTCTAGTCCCAGAGGGTCTGGCTTCCTTTTCTGTCCTCCAAGGCACCGGGCATGCATGTGGTACACAGATTTACTGCAGACAGCTCCCAAACACATGAAATCATGTGAAGTAATATACAAATGATCTAAACTGAGAGGCCATCGGGAAGCTGAGACTGAAAGTCTAGATGAGATCCTTAGAATCATTCCATCAACAGCAGGACTGGTGACTTGGGAAGTATCCGATGGCTGTGGACATGCAGTGTGGCACCGTCCGATGTGCAAATACACATCTGTGTGGGTCACCCACTAATGAACCCCACCAATGAAGAGGCTTGTGCTGGTTTTGTATCAGTCTCTTTCTCAGTTTCTGACAATCTCTGTTGCTCTCCCACCCAGATACATATAATTGTACACACCCTGAATTTAACATGCATTCACTTTGACTATGCCTGGTACCAAATAATTAGAACAAAAAGACCTGGAAATCTTTTATTGTGAAAGGCAAGAGCTAAAGACAGAATAAAAATACCTGCAATGCGCATAAACAGTAAAGGGGAAAGAAGACAAATGCTCTTAATTAGCCTGGAAGACTAGGTGAAGGCGAGTATTAGTAGAACGGAGAGTTTTTATTAAAAGATAATGAAGATAATAAAGACATGAGAATTTGGAGGTTGAAAATAAGACAGCAGAGACATGTAGGTCGAAGTCTCTGAACACAGTTAATATCGGCAAGAATAGAGGTTTCTGTTTCCACTGCCAAGAGCCTAACCCTGTCAGAATTGCAAAGCACCCATGAACCAAAGAGGAAATGAAACGATTAAAAATGCAAGACAAAGCTCTAAGATTGACATAACAATCTCCACACGGAAAAATTTGTACCTTAAATGAATATATTTTAATGGGCTTACTAATCATACTTATTTCTTCTTCTTGTTTCACAGGTAGACTATTCCAAGCTGTCCTTTCTTAAGTGTGACAAGTGTTATCATGTGACATAGTTCAACTAATACTGTATGCACAGGTGTCATCATTCCCCTTTTAGGCTTGGCTTCCAAAATACCTATCTAGTCTCCAAGTTCTTCATCACTGGTCATGTCTTACCTCCACTTGCTGTGCGAATGAATGGGTCCAATCCTGGGGTGTCTCACAGATGTTTAAGCAGCAATAGCCATGCTTTTGATACTGCTTGGAGTTTATATCTGAGAGCTGGGGCATCACTGGTCCTCGGCTATTCAGAACTTTTACACAAGGCTGGGAGAAAATGAACGGCTTCTTTAAAGTTCTTGACTCAGAGATGCAGTAGTTTGGAAGGATTTTCTTTCATCATCAGCCTGGCACTGTGTATGTGGGGTGAGGGAGAAGAAAGAAAGGGAGGGAGGAAAGAAGGCAGGAGGAGGGAGGGAGAGACAGACAGACAGATAAAGAGAGACAGAGAGACAGAAACACACAGAGAAAGAGTGCCTATTGAGAGACTGAAGCTATTAACTCATTTATGTATTAGGCAATGACATACTAAGTGTGATATACTTGTGTATTGGACTCTGAAAAAGATGGGCTTTGTGCCTGGAATAAAGAGGAAAGTCAATTAGATACATAAGATCATAAAAATCTAGGTTGTTGTTAGCATCAGGAAGAAACTACCCAGAGAATGTTCTTTGGGGATGAGGGCTATGAACAGCTTTTCAGAAACGTTAAAGCCCTTCAGGAAGCTAAGCCAGACTGTCAAAGGCCTTTGAAATCACCCAAAAGTGATTGGGTTAAATGCTTTGTTCGTTTATTTGTTTTTTTTTTTTGTCTGTTGTTTTAAGGTTTAAAAGGTGTTTGGGGCTGTAAAGGAGAGGGTGAGTTAGAGTAGACAATAAGTAGCTAGGTAAGATGTGTGAGAGTACTGGCTGGTTTTGGGTGTCAACAAGCTGGGGTCATCACAGAGAAAGGAGACTCCCTTGAGGAAATGCCTCTATGAGATCCAGCTGTAAGGCATTTTTTCAATTAGTGATCAAGGGTAGGAGGGACCATTGTAGGTGGTGCCATCCCTGGGCTGGTGGTCCTGGGTTCTATAAAAAAGCAAGCTGAGCAAGCCAGGGGAAACAATCCAGTAAGCAGCTTCCCTTGATGGTATCTGCAATAACTCCTGCCACCAAGTTCCTGCCCTGTGTGAATTCCTGTCCTGATTTCCTTTGGTGGTGAACTTTGGTGGTGTAAGCTGAATAAACCCTTTCCTCCTCAACTTGCTTCTTGGTCACAAGATTTTGTGCAGAAAAACAAACCCTGACTAAGACAAATTGGTACCAGCACAGTGGGGTATTCCTGTGACAAGCTGATCATGTTTTTGGGAGGACTGTGGAAGGACTTTGGAACTTTGAGCTAGAAGAGCCATTGGGATGTTAAGAGGTCTGTGGGATGTACTGTAGGAGCTTGGAAAATAAATGTTGAGAACAGTGCAGAAGATGGAGGCCTGGCTTGTGAAATTTCAGAGGGAAGATTACAGACTCTTATCTGGGCCACTGCTGTTTTGATTGTGACGATTCTGTGGTTTTGGTTAGCGAGGGGCTGAAGAATCAGCTGCGATTAACAAGATATCAGAACTACTAAAGCGAAACCTTTGCATTACCAGGACGATTGATGTTGGTTAGCTGGAGCTAAGAAATTAGCAGTGATTAAGAAGAGACCAGCATCACCAAGGTGGCATCTTCTGGGATATGTTTCCTGAGAGCACAGAGAAGCTGTGCTCCAGAGGTAGCCGCAGTTGTACCTCATGTTGGCAGCCAGACTTGGTAATGTGTAAGAGTCACACAGGTGGTACTGGTTTTGAAACATGAAGGGTTAGCAGCTGATGCTTGGCACTGTGAGAGGCCATTGGTGAAGGTGCAGTTGAAGGACCAGGACTGAAGAGTTCATGCAGAGAAGTTGAGGCTTGGCATCATGAAGAGAGCCTATGAGAGGCTCTTGGTAAAGCCCAGTTGCAGCAGAATGTAGCAGTGATTTGGAGATGCCAGTACCATGAGATGACCACCAAGAACAGCAGCAGCAGTGGAGTACAGGCTGCTGGAGCCTAGAAGCAAGGTGTGTGCTACAAAGGGCAGAGCTGGAGAAGTGGTTCAAGCCCTTGGAGGAGCTCCGATTGTGAGTGGATCCCAGACATTGGACAGTTAGAGTTTGATTTTGCTTTTGATTGTGACTATGTCCTGATATTTTTATCTTTTGAAGTAAGAAAGTATTTTTTTTTTTTTGAGACAGGGTTTCTCTGTATAGCCCTGGCTGTCCTGGAGCTCACTCTGTAGACCAGGCTGGCCTCGAACTCAGAAATCCACCTGCCTTTGCCTCCCAAGTGCTGAGATTAAAGGCATGCACCACCATTGCCTGGCATAAGAAAGTATTTTAATGGAGCTCACAGTTAAGATACTTTGAGTTGTAAAAAGACTTTGAATTTCAAAAGAGATTAGATATTTTAAAGATATTGAAATTTTAGTATATAAGATTTTGTAAAGACTGTGGGACTTTTAAAATTATTTAGATCTTGGGGATGCATAAGAAAGTAAGGGTTGAGGCTTAATTGTGAGCAGTTGGTGTGTCAAGTTGACTTGAGCTGGAGTTATCCGGGAGAAAGGAGCCTCACTTGAGGAAATGCCTCCATGAGATCCAGCTGTAAGGCATTTTCTCAATTAGTGATCAAGGCCAGAGGGCCTGGCCCATTGTGGGTGGTACCATCCCTGGGCTGGTGGTCATTGGTTCTATAAGAAAGCAAGCTGAGCCTCATTTATAATAGCCAGAAACTGGAAAAAACCCAGATGTCCCCCAACAGAGGAATGGATACAGAAATTGTGGTACATCTACACAATGGCGTACTACTCAGCTATTAAAAACAGTGAATTTATGAAATTCTTAGGGAAATGGATGGATCTGGAGAATATCATCCTGAGTGAGGTAACCCATTCACAAAAGAACAAATACGGTATGCACTCTCTGATAAGTGGTTATTAGCCCAGAAGTTTGGAATACAGGAAGAACAACCCACAAACCACAAGAAACTCAAGAAGAAGGAAGACCAAAAGGTGGACATTTCATTCCTTCTTAAAAGGGGGAACAAAATATCCATGGAAGGAGTTGCAGAGACTAACTATGGGACAGAGACTGAAGGAAGGACAATCCAGCCTGATATAGCTGTCTCCCAAGAGGCTGAGACAGTATCTGACTAATACAGAAGTAGTAATACAGATGGCTCACAGCCATCCATTGAACTGAGTACAGGGTCCCCAAATGAAGGAGCTAGAGAAAGGACCGAAGGAGCTGAAGGGTTTGCAGCTGCTTAGGATGAACAACAATATGAACTAACTAGTACCCTCAGAGCTCCCAGGGACTAAACCACCAACCAAGGAGTACACATTGGTGGGACTGATTGCTCTGGCAGCGTGTGTATAGTAGAGGATGGCCAAGTCGAGGAGGGCCAAGTCGGTCATCAATGGGAGGAGAGGCCTTTGGCCCTGTGAAGGTTCTGTTCCCCAGTGTAGGAGAATGTCAGGGCCAATAAATGGGAGAGGGTGGGGTGGTGAGCAGAAGGAGGGGGGAGGGAACAGGGGTTTGTTCTTGTTGTTGTTCTTTGTTTTGTTTTTTGGGTTTTTTTTTGTTTTTGTTTTTGTTTTTGGAGGGGAAACTGGGAAACATGACATGTAAATAAAGAAAATATCTAATAAAAGAAGAAAAAAAAAAAAAAAGAAAGAAAGCAAGCTGAGCAAGTCATGGGAAGCAATCCAGTAAGCAGCATCTCTCCATGGCCTCTGCATCAGCTCCTGCCTCCAGGTTCCTGCCCTGTGTGAGCTCCTGGCCTGATTTCTTTTGGTGATGAACAGCAATGTGGACGTGTAAGATGAATAAACCCTTTCCTCCTCAACTTGCTTCTTGGTCACTATGTTTTGTGCAAGAATAAAAACCCTGACTAAGACAGTGAGGATACAGGAGAATTTAGGATATTTTTTTGCAGTTTATTAAAGTGTAAAGTCAAGAAGAAATTGTCTGCTACAGGTAATATTTTAGCCATTTTCAACACCAAACTTAACAATGATTTTGTTATTCTCTCTTTGCAAGGATTCTTTTGCTGGATGACTTTATTGCTTGTGGTAGGAAAACACACCTTAGTTTCAAGCAATATTAGCCATGGCTAATTTAAGTGGTGAGACACCCTTAGATCTAGCTGAGGATGAACTGCCTAATTGAGATTTCTGATTGAATCTCTGCTGTGGTGCAGAATTCTTATCCCACATAGAAGAGATGAATCATTACACTTGGTTCTTTTATTGGTTTACATAAGAGACTGTTCAAAATGAACTGCACGATTTTGTCTGCTGCATTGTATTAGAACAAAGAACGTTGTTCGTTCCCTAGACTACTAGGGCACACTGGACAAAGCAAAGGGAATAGCATTTTTCTCTGAATTTATTTATTTTTTTAAAGTAAAGAGCAGATATCTTTTGGTAGAAAAAGAAGTAAGAATACCCACTCATTCAGTTCTTGAAAGAGATGGCTAGTATACTTACAAACAAGCCTCGATTCTACTTCTGAAAGGATGAACACCATAAATGGTGGGAGTATCTGATTCCAGAGACCAAGCTGCTGCAGTCATAGGGATGTGGTTTCGTATAGTACAGTTGGACTGGAGACCTTCAGACAGTTCCTGTTCTCATAGTAGAGCTTGTGTGAGAAACAACCAGGTCCTGGCCAAGACTTTACAAGGCAGTGGGATCACCTGTCTTTAGGGCTGTGACACATGTTGAGAAGATAAACAGAAGTTGGGCAATGCTAGCACACACCTTTAATCCCAGCACTTGGGAGGCAGAGGTAGATTCTGAGCTCGAGGCCAGCCTGGTCTACAGAGTGAGTTCCAGGACAGCCAGGGCTTCACAGAGAAACCCTGTCTCAAAAATAAAAATAAAAATAAATAAAAAAAGAGAGAAGATAAGCAGAGTTCTCCTTCTGAAATATACAGGATTACAGCTCAGGGAAAAGACTTGGAATTTTGATTCATTTTCTGGTTTATGCTTAATGAAATTTGGTTCAGTGGGCTCATCTATGAAACATCATCAATGATTATATAGATGTAGAAGTCAAAGCTAACTGAATATACAGACTTACCTTGTCTTTGTGATGTACTAAAATACATTCCATAAATTAACATTTTATTCTTGTGTGTATTCAGTTCAGATGCTTAGCCTCTGGAAGTGTTTATAAGTTAAGCAAATGGCCGTGGGTTTGTATAGGCAGCTATCCATCTACTCAACCAAAGTTCAGGTCACCTCCAGAATTAGGTTTTGTGATTGAAGGAGAAAAACATACTAATATTGTGTAGAGTCTTGGTCATCAACTGTGTGAGTTTTTTATATTGTTGTCCATACAGAAACTAGTAATATAAAGATATGGAATTTTAAGAGTATCAGAAAAGCCAAAGGATATCAATTAAGAATAGTTAAAATTGCGGTGCTAGTGCTATATTACCATTTTTCTCTATTTACTTTGAATTAAATAGTCAATTACAATTGTCTTTTGAGAAGGCTAGTGTGGCTACTCCTCAGCAGCCTGGACACTAATGGTTTGGCGGCACAGAGGGAGTCATAGGCTCCATGCCATTGGTCTGGAAGCTGCAGCAAGGCTCTTCCTATTCTCAGTCTGTGTGCAGCCGCTAGAGCACAGTGATGGGGAGGAAAAGGTCAGACGTACATTTGTACCTACTTAATTTTCACAAACGAGAAAGAGGAAGACTCTGTGAAGAGTGCACTGGGTTGCCCAGCCCCAAGGTGGGAAGACCAAGGGAGTTGTGCTGGGCTTAGTTCATCCTGAATGATCTGCCTACATTCCTGGTGGGTTCTCAGCAGCTCAGAAACTTGCTCTAGAGTAAGAAGTAATAGGGGTTCTGTTTGGCAAACATAAGAGGATGATTCAAGAGGCTCAACTCTCACTTGGTGGGGGTCAGTGTCTAGAAATTTTGTTCGAGCAAGTGTATTAATCTTATCATAAAGCAAGTAAGAAGCTCACAAACTTCTTCAATAGGACACTCAGTTCCTCTTTCTATCTATGAAACTGCACACTAATTAAGAAAAAATATTTAATAATTTTTTTCCATTAGAAAAAATTACTGGTGAATAGGACAAGTGGAATCTTCTGAGCTATTTTGGGCATCATTAGAGAAAGTTTTACTTGTCTTAACCTCAGATTTAAAAAGAAAATGACTGTTTTCTCTGAGTGTGAAAATCATGCCCATACACCCAGGCTAGAAGCAAGGTCGAATGCCATGCTTTATCATCTTGCTGAGTTCTTCAAAGTTTGGTTGCATCTGCGTACAAGATGGACAAATAGATACTAATGATCTCTAATGACTGAATCACATTCCTGGTTTTCCCCGTGTTTTCTGATGAGATGCAGTTTTGTAAATAACCCTTTGCATATGTTTCTCTGGCTTTTTGTTTCAGAACAGAAATAAAATACAAATCATGGGTCTGAGTATTTGTCTGATATGCCCTCCCCAACCTGCTCTCAGAAACACATAAAACTAATGGGTATCTATGAAAGTGTTATAGGGAAAAATCTAATTAAAACACACCATGAAGACTTGCTGTCGAGTGTCTTCCTATTTTCTTCTTTTTGTTCTGTGCTGTCAGTGCAGTGCTGGTATAATCTCTGGAGTTATTTTTTCCCTTTGTTTTGGTCCCAGGATGTAACAACATCATTAAGAAGAAAACTGGAAGACAAGACACAGCTATTAGAATGGAATACATGTAGGGACTGCTGGCCTTGGTGTTGATGAAGCTGTGGAACAGACAGAACTCTCCTACATCTTTGTTAGAAACATGAAATGAGACAATCAATTTGGATAAAGGTCTGGCTGTTTTTGTAAAACTAAGACAGATGTATAATCTGCCACTTGACACAGTGATTTTGCTTCTAAGTCCTGACGTAAAGGGACAAAAAGATATATAGTCAATGTTGATTGCAGATTTATCCAGAATAACTCTGAAATGGAAACGAGCCTTGTGATTATTAACAAGATAAACCAAGTACAGTGTGTTCAGCCAGTGGACTACTGCAACACCAGAAAGGATAAATTACTGATTCATACACACATGGAACAAATGTCAGATTTTTTTTTATGCCAAATGAGAGAAGCCTTACAATAAAATTTCAATATAATTCCACTTACACTATGTTCTAAAATGGGAAAAGCTGATTTGTGGATACAAACATGAAGCCAGATGTGAAAGAGTCATGTGTGTAATCTTAGCACACGGAAGGTTATTGAGGTGCGAGAAGTATAAAATTTGAGGGCAGCCTGGACAATATCATGAGACCTTGAGCCAAAAGTAAAAAATAAAATGTAGCCTTTTTGTCAGTGCACACAATGGTGTCCTCCACCCTCCTGGAGACCTTTCTGCGTGGGAGTCAGCTCAGATGTGTGGGTAGGAAGGCTTCTATTGTGCCTGTGGCTGTACACAAGGCCAGGTAAAGAGGGATGTGTTTGGGTGACTGTCCAGGTTTTTGAATACTTGTCCCATTTGGAGGTGCAATGCTGTTACAGGCTTTTCTCTGTCCAATCACAGGCCTCCTGCTGTACTAATGTAATTGGACAGGGAAAGTCCTGCTCTTGTTCTTTGTTTGGTTGCCTTTAGGTCAAGACATCCCTAACACAGTCAGTAGCAGTAGTTTCCTGGGGTGGAGAATAGAGGCACCTTGTACACAGTTCCTGAATCCTGGGGTGGCTTCCTATTATTCTTTAAGATGAGGGCAAGGTGACTTGAGTGCTATCACAGTTGTATTTTCTTCTAGGCCCCATGCCTAAAGGTCTGTCTTTCCATCTCAACAGCAGAGACTTCCTGGCTGTGTGGCATTATAATTACCAGGCCTATGAATCTGCAGAAGCTATACTCAATAACTTCTATAGAAGTAGTTAATGATGAACATAGCGCCAACATAGAAAATTGTCCTAATGGTGGTTTCTTGCCTTTCAGTCGATGTCAAAAAAAAACCTAAATACCACCAGCTATCATTTGACTTATGAATTTATCTGCCAAGACAGATGCCAGATGACTTCTCTCATTTGATAGCTAAAGCAACAAGAAAACAGATAAAAGTTATGGCTTTCAGAGCGTCGTGACTGTGCTGTAGCCATGTACCTGCAGGCCCACTTTCTTGTCTACCTACTGTTAGGGAACTTTCTGAGGCAAAATGTGGCCATTTGTATTCATCAGAGCACAGGAAACAGAATTGTGTGCTCAAAGTTTTGTTTTGTTTTGTTCTTTTTTTTTTTTTGCTTTTCAGATTCTAAGTGGGAATATAAGATCTAGCATTTCACCAGACTCTTGTCATGAGCTATCTAGAAAGTCAACAATGACTGGGAAGGTATGATAACTTTATTATGTATATTTTGTTTTGGTGTGATGGTAGTATTATATACTGTGAATCAAGGATGTTGTATTATATAGGATCATCATTTGTCAAACTCATTGGCATACATTTAAGATTTTTGCACCTTCTTTAGTGTTTGTGTAGAGTTTATTCCTTAAAACTATGAACCAATGTTACTCTAATTAATAATGTCTAGTTTGAGGTTTTATACAGATAAGCTGTGCTGATGCCAGCAATTTAAGATTTATTTTCAAAATTTTTCATTAGGAGGGTCTTGGTAGATGGTTCAGCAGTTAAGATTAAGAGCACTGTTTGCTCTTCCGGAGGTCCTGAGTTCAATCCCCAGCAACCACATGGTGGCTCACAACCATCTATAATGTGATCTGATGCCCTCTTCTGCCATGCAGGTGTACATGCAGATAGAACCCTCAAATATAATAAATAAATAAATCTTTTAAAAAACTGATTAAAAACAATGACAATTTTAATTATGCGTGTACCTGCAAGTCCGTGAATAGGTGTGTGTGTGTGAGTGCAGGTGGCCATAGAGACCTTGGAATTCCTGGGAACTGGAATAGCCAGTGGTTATAAAATGCTCCATATGGGCCCTAGAACCAAATTCAGTATAAAAGTAGTATGTGCTCTGAACTGCTGATCCACCTCTCTAGCCCCAGTTTAGAAAAATTATAAAATGAGATGGGTTATCACAGGACTGTATAGATTGGTAGAAGTGTGATAAAAAAGAAAATAGAGAACTTACAAGCAGTTTAATGTATATTGAAGCATTAGTGGTGTGTGTGTATGTGTGTGTGTGTGTGTGTGTGTGTGCTCACGTGCATATTCCTGTGTGAGATGTGGGCATACATGGGCCATGATAACTGTATGGAGGTTGGTGGACAGTGCCAGGAGCTCATCTCTTTTGAGGTAGGGCACCTCTGTCCGTTATTGGAATGCATACTCCAGGTTGGCTGTCCCTCAAGCTTAAGAGGAGACTTTTCGCTTTGTCTCTCCTTTCATGGTAGCAAGATTTCAGATGCTAGACCTGGTTTTACGTGAGCTTGAGAATTTAAATTCAGACCTTCATGCTTGTGTGGTAAAAGTATTGCCCACTGAGTAATCTCACTAGCCTCAAATTTTTCCTAAATAGCAAATTTCACTATTTAAGGTTTTTTTTTTTTTTTAATTACTGGAATCTTGTTAAGTTTATTCAACCCTTTCCAACACTGTATATCAACTTGATCTTTTCCTCCTCTGAGTTATTTTCCAAAATAGAGCAGACACTATATAATTTGACACTTGATTATGCCTTTTTAGAATCATGTAGGTAGTGTTTATCATCTTGACTTGCAAATAAACTTCATGAGGGCACATTCTGATTGCATTGCTATCAGCTCTTCATCCTCAGATTCTCCCTCCAGTATTAACAATGCTTACAAGAGTGCTTACTTCAGGATAATGTCTACCAGTCCAGCTAAGCTTTGACATACACATACATAGCAACCATGGCTCTTTTGTTATACTCAATGAAGTCTGTACTTTGTGCTTCAAGGATGGCCTACCTCAGAGTACTACACCAGTTTGTTTCCTGGATAGAATCCAGTTTCCATTTCATAGCACTGGGTGTTCACTATTTATAGCTCAATTGTTTTCATAGAGAAGAGAGGCCATGAGACGTTGATAGAGTGGAGCCAAATGAAACTTCTCCAGCAAAGTAAACTCAGATTTATTGAGCTGCATTTGGCAAGTTTGTGGCATGATTCTTCCCTTGACATTCTTCAGGGACACCATGGCAGTGTGGAAAGCTGGTGAAACAAAGTGACATCTGTACTTGCAGCGAACCAACACCTTTACCCAGAGACAACAGTTGATCTTTGATTACAAAGTCATCATGGAATGGTTTGCTTTAGGACTGCCTTTTTGCCCAGTGACCCACTGCTCTTGTTTTCACTCAATGATTGATGACCCCATGAAGAAAGAACTGGGACTATATGAGCTGCTCATTCCAGGAGCAACTCTAGGATTTATGAACAGAAGTAATTAATCTATAACCAGGAGATAATTAAAATCCAAGATCTAGATTGTGAAACTCAAAGGACAAGAATTGATCAATAATCATGCAATATGTTTTCTGCCTTTCCCATATTGAACTGATGTTAATGATAGCAGGCCAAATTCTCATTTGAAAATATTTATTTACCATAACCACTGTTCATGGACCCCAGGCTACAGCAAAACTCACTATGTAGCTGAGGATGATCTTGAGTTTCTGACCTGCCTCTCTCTTTCCCCAATACTGGGATTACAGCTATACCCCACCACATCTGGTGATGCTGCGAGTTAAGCCCAGTAGCTTCCTGCAAGGTAGGCAAGCACTCTGTTCAGAGAATTAAACTTCCAGCCTTAGCTCTTTTTTTTTTTTTTAAATACATGAGTTTTTTTGGAACAAGTCGGAAACATAAAATGCAAAATTTTTGCTGCCATTTCAGGAGATAAAATTCTAACCTAAACTTTTTTTATTTCTAGTTCCAGAGAGCACTTATTATTCTTCACATCAGGAGGGATTGTGCAGAGTCTGACTGTGTCTGTGAATTTCCTCAGCTCTGCTCATGTGGATAAAAGGTCTTCTTTCTTCCCCACAGATACCCAGGGTGACTCATCAGTTGGTACAGGGTAAAACATATCTGTCTTTTATTTCATTTTTTGACACAGTCCTATGATGGCAACCTTTGAAATGATCCCCCTAAATCTATCAGACTTGGCAAAGAAATCCTTTTATTAAAATTATTTTTATTACAGTAAGAATCACATAAAAGTTTACCACTTTAACTATTTTTTAACTGCACAGTTCAGTAGTGTTAAATACTGTTATTTTGTGGAATGAGTCTATACCTTTCTGATCTTGCTAAACAGAAATAGGATATGTAATATATGTTATGTATAACACATAATCTAACAGTGGTTGCTTGGGGCTGAGATACATGGGAAGTTTTGTCTAATGAATATAAAGTTTGTATTTTGCAAGTTTTGAAGAAGATGGCACTGATGCAGAAGATGCTGTCTTTTCTCTAATGAATGTTTTGGTACCTTTGTTGAGAATCACATGGCCATAGCTGATTAGGTCATCACTCTTTAGTTTATTTCAGGATCTCTGTTCTATTTCCCTGGACTGTGTGGCAGTACTGAGCTGCTTTTCTTACTTGTTATCTGCGGTGTACTTTGAAATTGTATGTTGAGGTCCATGAACATTGTTTTGTTTCTTCAGGATTGTACTATTTGGGAATACTTTATACATATACATAAATTTAATCCTGTGAGGAATGGCATTGGTATTTTCATAAAAAGTTGGTTGAGTTGGTAGATTGGTTTTAGTAGTATATTATTTAGTAACATTTTCACAAAATTTATTCTGTTTACCCGTGAACAGCAGATACCTTTCCACCTTCTAGTGGCTTCAGTTATTAAGCATCTTTAGTTTTCACTATAAAGTCTTGTCCTCTGACAGGCTTATTCCTATCTATCTATCTATCTATCTATCTATCTATCTATCTATCTATCTATCTATCTCTCTATCTCTCTATCTATCATCTGTCTGTCTATCTGTCTATTTTCTATCATCTATCTGTCTGTCTTCTATCTGTCATCTATCTACCTATTTTCTATTGATCAATCTATCACCTATCTATCTTCTGTCTATCTGTCTGTCTGTCTGTCTATCTAAAGCTTTTGTGAAATGGGCTGTTTTGTTTTTGTTTTCTTAGCATGTTTATTATTGGTATTTTGTGTATTGACTTAGTATCTTACTACTTCTGAAAGTGCTTATGAGATCTAAGATTATTCTGGCGAAGTATTTAGGATCCATATTTCACATGGAAATAATTTTATTTCTTATTTTTCATATCATTATTATTTATCTTGTCTTATTGCTGTAACTAATACTTCAAGCACTATTCTGAATAAGAATAGAAGGAGGTGGACAACTTAGTCTCACTTCTAAGTTTGAGGAATTGTGTTAATTTTTTTCCTATATTATGATATTGACTGTAGTTTTGCGGTATATAGCCTTCGTAAACCTAAGCTATGCTTTTGTTTGTATTCCTAGTTTCTCTGGCCTTTTCCTGTGAATGAGTGATTCATGTTGTCAGGAGCCTTCCCTGCATTTTGTCTGATAACCATGCTGCTGCTTCTCCTAGTGTGATGGTTAATGTGAATTTTTAATTTAATGATTCTGGAATTACCTGGGCATGGGCCTCTGGGCATGCTGTAAGGGATTATCTTGATATCATACATTGAGGTAGGAAGACTCACTGACCACAGACATTGTCCTGGCTAGGATCCTGGTTGTGTAAACAGAAAAAGGGACAGAGCAGCGTGCATACAATTGCCAGTTTCTGTTTCCTGATGGTGGATGTAACGTGCTCAGCCTCTTCAAGCTGCTGAGAGGCAGTTACTCATTTTTTGTTCCCTTTATCTTAGAGGCTTGTCAGTTTGCATAGTGCTGGGATCTTTTCTAATTCTCATTTGTTTGTCCTGGAAATGCACACTAGTCCCTGAACTCTTTCTGTTTTCTTCTCCCTTCTCCCTTCTTTTTTAGTAATACTGATTAACTTTTTATTTCACAGCATGCTCTTCTGGCCTCTAAGGTTTCCAGTGAGAGGACTGATGTTGGTGTGATAGGTTTGCCTCCATGAAATAAAAATTCTATGGCAGCTTGTGACATTCTTTTCTGTCCTATGTGCTTGTTATTTTAACTATTGTTTCATGTGGAGAAGTTCTTTGTTACTTTTTTACTGTGTAAAGCTTTAAATAACTCTTGTATTGTGATGTCTTGTTTCCCTTCCTGGATTCGAGAAACTTTTTATGATTTTATTGAGTTGGTTGTCTATGTCTTTAGTCTGTATCTAAGTTACCTGTTTTGTGACACATCTGTGAGTTGAGTCTCCTAATTGTGTCCCAGAGGTCTTGAATATAGTGTTCAGGATGGTTTATTTATTTTTTCTTTTCTGGTTTCTGACTGTTCCTCAGCCTGTCTTCCAGTCCTGATGCTCTTTCTTCTGTCTGGTTTGTCCACTGGAGACTCTTTCACAGTTTTATTGAGTTACTGAGCTTTTTGCTCTGAGATTCATTTATTTTTTCCCTATCATTTGTTGAGCTTTGCATTAAAAATTGCTGACTTTCTCATTCAAGGTTGGAATTCTCATCTAGGTTTAAATTAACTGCTTCATTAATTAGCTTGCTAATTTGAGTCCTTTTTGAAGACACTGGACATGGATCATTTTGAAAACTAGACTTCTAATTACGTCACCATCTCGAGGTTGAACAGCTGTGATCTCTTCAAGAAGTCATATTGTCTCACTTTTTATTTCTTACTTTTCTATTCTGTTGTGTGTGCATCTGTTTGGATGGATGTATCTTATTTCTCTTTTCCTATGGTAACTCTTCTTAGTTAGCTGTTTTATTTGTTTATTGTTTTTGAGACAGGGATTCTCTGTGTAGCCCTGGATATTTTGCAACTCACTCTGTAGGCCAAGTTGGCCTCAAACTCAGAGATCTGTCTCTCAAATTCCGGGATTAAAGGTGTACACCACCACTGCTTAGTAGCAATTATTATTATTATTATTATTATTATTATTATTATTATTATTATTATTGTGGTTTTTTTGAGACAGGGTTTCTCTGTGTAGCCCTGGCTGTCCTGGAGCTCACTTTGTAGAAAAGTGCTGGCCTCGAACTCAGAAATCCGCCTGCCTCTGCCTCCCGAGTACAGGGATTAAAGGCGTGCGCCACTACTGCCTGAGCAATTATTTTTAAAATTAATTTTCTTGTACCACTCAGAGAGGAGAAAACATACTGCCATTTGAGTAACAGTAGAATTCAAACAAATTTTTATTTACTTCATATTAAGGTTATTGTGTCATGTTGTGTCATTTCTTACACCCTTTGTAAATTTCTTTTTCTTTCTTTCCTTCCTTCATTTTTCCTTCCTCCTTTCTTTCTTCCTTCCTTCCTGTCTACTTCTTCTCACCTTTCTTTTTTCTTTCTTCCTTCCTTCTTTTTCCTTCCTTCCTTTTTCCCCTTCCCTCCCTTCCCCTTCCTTCCTTCCTTCCATCCTTCCTTCCTCTGACATTTGAAATTATCCATGCACTATGCTATATGCTTCAATAGTGCCTGGATAGAATTTATATCGTGATACTCTGTAATGGAATTTTTCCATGGTGAATAAATGCCTGTGAGTGAGACAGCATTATTAAAACAAAACAAAACAAAACAAAACAGAAAAAAACCAACTCCAACAATGGAAACTTCATCTCCCCAATGAGATGATGTGAAGTAAGGTTAGTGGTTGCCAGGCACCTCAGGATTACCATTGAGAAAGTGAAGGGGTTTGTCAGAATGAAGAGTGCAAAATGAATGTTCCCAGGATCAAGGTGGGCCTGGCAAATGGCAGAAGAGGAGTGACTTTGAATCAAAAGCTGAACAAAGTGGTTGTGTCCCCATCAACTTGCTGTCACAGGAGTGCCTTGAATCTTTGAAGGAAGACAGCTGTTACCTTGCACTCACTGTCCATAGAGGTTAAACAAGACTCTCTACTGTGTATCATCAATCTCTCAAAGGGATGTCAGCATCTTAAAATATACTGATAATTTTAACTGTATTGGTGTGTAAGATCAATACAAAATATTTAGGACAGAATATTGCCTGTTTTCTTGTGGTATGCAATATCTCCATTGAGTTCTAAAAGTTGTTGGTTTCTAGATTGCAAGGATAGATTAAAAATAACGCCAATCACTAGAGTCTTAGCTCAGTTGCATATCTTGGGTCACTCAAAACTAGAGGTTGCTCTCTCGGCTCATCACTCTGGATCAAAGTAACTCAATTGCTTGATACATAGACAATGTTTCTCTAAGCACTATATTTATCTTAGTTGTACTAAGAAAGATTAGTGTGACAACTCATATCACATTTGAAAATAATACATGACTTGCTGCTTCCCAAACCTCTGTCTTTTATTTGATTCATCAGATCTGGATTGAATTTCAGCAAAATTGAAGACATAAATATATTAGTGCTTGCCTCAATCAATTCCATGAACTGAACAACAGATGAGATTTCTCTTTTTGGTGCCCATCTTCTTGTTCTTACCAGATTGTTGGGAACATTGATATTTCTCTTATGTCTTCCATTTGTGCTCTCTCTCTCACACACACATTTGTGCATATGTGATATCTATATTCTTTTATGTGTGTATGTTGTATGTATGTATGCGCAGAGGTATGTACCTGTGCGTACATATAGAAGCCAGAGGAGAGGACACTGGGTAACCTGCTCTATCTGCCTTTGCTTTATTCTCTTGGGACTGGGTCTCTTTCTGAATCTAACTCTCTAACTCTTACCTTTTTTGGGGTCAGCTAGTCTGGCTTGCAAGAAATTTCCTGTCTCTTACTCTCACCTCCAAGATCTGGAGTTATAGGCACAAGTGGTCATCCCTGGCTTTTCTGTAGGTGCAGGAAATCTGAACTCTGATCTTCATATTTGTTTGGCAAGCATTTTTATCCACTGAGCCTTCTGCCCAGCATGAGAGCTATCTTTCAATAAGATTGTAGTAGTGGTTGTACTGTATTTCCTTCTCAGCTCAATTAGATAACCTTATACTCATGCATATGCTGGCAGTAATAATGGAGATATTAGGTTTAAAAACAGCAAGGGTACAGGAAGTTAGGAGGAAAAAGTGGGAAAAGAATCAACATGAATAACCTCTTACAGTTTGCATCCCCAAAGAAAACTGACTTCCCATTTCCAAAAGAATCAACTGCCAATAGTTACTCAAACAGAAGTTGGACGAAGAGCTCCCTTCCCACCCTTACTGGGATTTTGTCAGGCTTGAATTTACCCAACCACTTTAATTCCCTGTGTGAAAGAGCCATGCCAAGCCCAGAGAAACACTGTTTTGGTACAATCATTCACTGCCTCTGGCTCTTATGATTTTTTTTTTTTTTTTACTTCTCTTCTTTCATGATGTCTGAATCTTAGGAGTGTGGGGAGGGCTAATATAGATATCTCATTTAGGGCTGAGCACTTTGTAGTCTATTATTCTCTTCAAAATGACTAATGTGTCTCTGCATCAATCACTATCTACTGAAAAAAGAAAGTTCTCTGATTAGGATATAGCTATGAGTATAAGGATGGAACCTTAGAAAGTTTAACATTGTGTCCACTTAGCACAGTAACAGTAGTAGATTCTCCCTTGTGGCCTACTCAATCTACTCAGGAAGCAGTTCTTGGCCTAGTTAACAGGGCCTGGTATGTGTTACATTTTGTGGAGGAGGCCTGAATCTTAATCAAGAAGTGGTTGATTATTTCCATAACATTTGTACCACTATTGCACTGGTGGTCATATGTTGTCAGGCTAGTTATTATTGTACCTCACAGGCTCCAGAGCTGGGTAAAGCTCCCCAATAGCTTGGACAGCACCTTCTAGCTCTGTGAAAGGCAGACAGTAGGGATGAAATTTCCAGGTTAGTATCAGCTTGATTCTTACATGTTGTATGATTCAAGTATTTGATATCATTAGCAATTGTTGCTTTTAAACAAAAATCTCAAATGTTCAGTTTTACCAATAAAGGTTCAGAGCCAGATGCTGGAGTGAAGGTCTGCTAGTTCAGAGAAACAGAGAAAGTACCCAGCTGACCTTCCTTCTCAGGTCCCAAAAGAGAAGGAAGCTCTCCATTTCATGCTATCTCAAAAACTTTCAAACAGAATATTCCTCCCTTCTACTTCCTGAGAGTCTTCTATTCATCCTCCCAACTTCCTCTTACCCTGTATGTTTTTTTTCTATGTTCATTCCCTGACAGCTGGTTGCTTGCTCCACCTCTTGACCTATTTATTTAGTCCAGCACTGTGAAAGCTAGACAGTAGGGATGAAGTCCTTGACTTTTTAAATCCTGTTTACAATAAATGGAAAGCTCTTGGATTAGAGGTGTGTGCTAGGTTTGAGCCATACCACAACTAGAAACAGGTTTTTCTAGCAAACCATGTAATCTTGAGGCTCACTATGTGGTCAAATATCCTACAACAAACAATAGTGTCTTATTATTAAGTATGCACTGCTTATTATACCCTGCCTTCCCCTCCTTCATCATGCATAACACTTCTTGCCCCATTACTCTCATTTTCTCCCTATAATAGCTCCATTCTATCCTTCTTTTCAAAGATTCCCTCATGGTCTCTATTTTTCTGACTTACATGGGTACTCTAGTTTAAGTACATATATCTGAAAACTCAAGGCTAGCATTCACATAATAAAAAGAGCATACAGATCTTCTTTGGTAATTTCATACATGAATGCAATGTATTCAGATGGTATCCTCCACCTCCTTCCCATTCCATCCCCCTTATATCACATTTCTTGTTCTTCTGACTTACTTGTCTTCATTATCATCATTTTCTTTCCTGCCATCAGTGATTGTTATTAACAAATTTATAGATGACACAGCCACCACCTTGGGCAATCATCATGAGCACCTTTACAGAACCACTGACTTCACATAATGATATTAGATCAAAGAATGATTTTGGAGTTCTACATGTTTGTTAAGTGTTGCCTCACTGGTGCTATATGGAAAAACACCCACATCTCTGTTGTATATGACAATAATATTTATTTCTATTTCAACATGCTAAGATTGGCTGGTATCCTGCTGTACGAACCTGGGTTTGGCTAGGATCTCATGCTGTTCCATGTATCCTCCATTTTCCTAGGCTACTTAAATGAAAGCATAGTCTTTGAATGAAGAAAACAAAGTGTCAGAGATCAACTGTATCTGCAAAAGCCTACTTCATCTCTAGTTTATGTCACATACACTAATACTCCATTAGCCAAAGCAAAGCACATGGCCAATACTAATATCAAAAGCACTTATGAAAGTGAGGGCAGACTAATGAATATCTCCTGAATGGTAATGTAATGCATGGCACTTGGAGAAGTACATTTTTCACTAATTTGTAAGCTGGGGACTACAATCTGAGATCTGCTAGAGATTGTTTTGACATCCACAGAGAAGGAATCTGCACTGGAATACTGTCAGTGATGGATAAATTCAGCTGGAAGACAGGTACAGATATTTGGACATCTAGCTGTACTAAAAAAGACCTACAGTGAATTCCTTTTTGGTAGATAAACTAATATTTTTGGTTTTTTCTATTTTAGTTCTTGCAAACCAAAGTTCTTAACTCCATATTTATGACTAAACAGGAAGAAGTTATTTTCAGTGTATAGATGGATAATTCAATAAAGGATATATTTAATTTGTTGTATTGACATATTTATTTGACAATTGTTTGAGTATAGAGGTATTTTAGAAATTTGATTCAAAGTTAGATTTAATTCAATACAATATGATTTAGTCAAAGACTTTTAATATCCTGAAATATAGTAATTTACTCAGTCATATTCCCAAAGACGAGATATAAGTTAAGTATCAAAGTGCAACTGGTGACCAGAAAGAGACCTAAGGTGGTCAGGGGAGTCCAGAAAGATCTGTTGGTTGGAAGTTGCACAAAGATGTTAGTAAAAACACAGGAACAATACTGGTTTAAGTATTCTATTTGGAACCGTAAGTTGTCCAAGACTGCCTAGGCACTCCACTGTACTCTTGGTTCTGCCCTTTATTTTATTTTCCAGGTCTCCTTTCCCAAGTCTTCCAGTGCACCACAAAAGGGCACAAGTGAAGACATCAGTGTTGAATTAAAGTAGATTCTATGTAGCTCAAAAAGCCCTTAGGAGTGGTTCTGATCACAAAGTCCTTAGGAGTGGTACTTAGAACTGATACACAGCATCTTGGCTGAGTTCCGATTTTAATTGGAGTGGGTATGAGAAGGCCCACATGGTGTCAACTTATGTACTCCAATGTGTTTAGTTCATAGTCCACAGTGAACAATGTGACTAGGTTTGAGCAGTTCATGTATTATGTGTGAGTTCTTGCTCTATTGGAATGGAGGTGAATGTTATGAATAATCCCATTTATAGAATGGAGCATCATTAAAACAGAAAATACTTTTTCTGTCTCTTTAGTCACAATTGTTAGTAGTCTGTATACATGTGGACATGTATGTGTGTGTGTTGGTCTTTTCAATAGAGAATGTAATTAAGTGTATGTTGTAGGTTCCTCCTGTATGCTTTTAGATCTTTATCTTCTCAATTTGAATTGGTTTTTCATTTCCTTTAGAGCAATATGTGAATATGTATATCTACTTAGTTCTCTCTACAATTGCTCTAACAAGTCCAGAATTCCATTTTGAGTCAGGTATTGGGTGTTGGCTATAATAAATCATTGCTGAAGATACTAATTCAATATAAGTGTCAGATTTCAACCTCTAAAGTACTTTTCAGGCCAGGATTATAGAGCAGTCTTCTTGTTTTTACATAGCCTCTGCACCTTTTAAGTGATACTAAATTTCATATACTCCTATTTTTTGTGACCAAGGAAGATCAAATTGACCTGATATAGAAGGCAAACTCTGTTACAAATTATTTTTGACACCATCTTCATCTCAGTAACTGCCCCATCTAGCTGGATCTCACAGAGTAGGATTTTGTGTATTCATGTTCCTTGTCGACAATTATTCTGAATTTACTGTCATCTTTTATGAGACATTTCAGATGCTTTGTCTAAATCCACACCTTGGGGTAGCATCTGTCCTTGAGGATACATTAGATAAAGAGCAATATTTGCATGCTTTTAATAATGCTTTGGAGAACTTATAATACACTCCACACTATGCAAGCTCCCTGAGAGGATGTATTTCTGCCTTTGGAGCCCTTATAAGCTGGAGTTTACAATAGCTATGAGGTGCTATTATTATCATCAATAATTTTGTGGGGAAACAGCATGAATTACCATTTCTCTAAATTTATGCATTCATTAAATACGTATTTTACAAATATATGAATAAACATCACTAAAAACAACTTGATGCCACAATGTCCAATTTCTCACTTGAGCTGCATTTGTTACCATGCGATTAATTACAACTCACGCACACAGGGCATCTACTGTTGCCAGTTCTTGAATTATGAACATTGTGTTCTGTTTTGATCCCCTTAATTATTTCTACCATCTTCCAGAAGATATAATTGAGGCTCAGTGTGCTCCTTGCTCAGGGCCACAAGGGCATCAGCAACAGGGCTGGGCATCTGTGTCTGGGCACTCTCTGTCAGAGCCTGAGTCTGTTCTCTCAGTCTGTTCTGACTGAACACTTCTACTTGGGAAACCAGAGGTATCAATCAATATGAAGTTGCCTTAAGAAGTCTAACCTTGGTTTCTCTTAGACTCATTTGTGATTTCGTTTTTACATGCACTCAGCAAGCATTTGTAGAAACCCTTTTCTCTTTAAGAGCTTCTAGCTCTTTACCTGTGTTCTCTTGTATTTCTTTGAGGATGCTATTTATGTCTTTCTTAAGGTCCTGTATCATCATCATGGTAAGTGATTTTAGATCTGAATTTTGCTTTTCCAGTGTGATGGTGTGTCCAGGACTTGCTTTGGTGGGAGAATTGGGTTCTGATGATGGCAATTGACCTTGGTTTGTGTTGTTTATTTTCTTACGCTTGCCCCCTACCATCTGGTTAACTCTAGTGCTACCTGCCCTTGCTAAATCTGACTGGCGCCTGTCCTTCCTGTGATCCTGGTTGTGTCAGAACTCCTCAGAGTCAAGCTGTCTCTGTGATCCTGTGATTCTGGGATCCTGGGATCCTGGGCTTGTTAGATCACCTGGGAGTGTGGCTTTCTCTGTGTGTTGTGGGATTGGCTGCAGAGCTTGTGCCCAAGGTCTGCTCAGAACACTAACCCAGACAGACTGGAAGGAACCGGAGTCACTGGGCTGGTGGAGTTCCTGTGTGCCTGGTCAAGCTGGTCCCAGTTACTCCCAGTGGTGGGACAGATGTTGGTTCCTGCTCACCTCTGATCCTGGGTCTGTCAGAGCGCCTGGGAGTGGAGTTTCCTCTGGGTGTTGTGGGACTGGCTACAGAACTTGCATCCAAGGTCTGCTGTGGACCCCAACCCAGACAGACCTGCTGTAGAAACTCTTATCCTCTTACTTGTAGACCTCTCTTCGCCTCTGGAACCCAAAGGCTAATGCCATGCAATCTCAGCCTCCAAGGACTTGCATGCTTGAGTTCAACTAATTTTCTGTCTTCCACAGATTTCTCTTTTCATTACTTTATGCTTTGTGGCATCAGGAGAAGGTGACAGTGGCCCACTTATTTTTTTTTTTTTTTGGCAGCAGGATATCTTCTATGTCTGATTTCAGTCGCATATTCTAATGTCAAGATGCCATGGTGTAGAAAATGTAAGGCACTGATTCTGCCAAGAAAATCTTGCTTGTTAATTTAAGCCAAACAGTTTAGGCTTCAGAGGCCATATCATATGCTAGAGACAACAGGCATAACGCATCTGTGAAATCTGTTAGGAGATGGAACTGGTTAAGACGTTGCAAGGCTTCTACCTGTAACAGCCTTGCATTACTCAAGGATACTTGTGAGAACAAGTGGGAGCGTTGTCTGTCACTCCAGCCAAGAGCTATTTCTAAGGCCTGTGGAGAAGAGCCCTCAATTGCACTTAGTTCTCCTGAGCTCCTGCATTGTACCTAAAGTACTCTTTTTTTCTTAACCATTCCTTGAAAGGACTAAAAAGAACTGCACATTTGGTCAGAGTAGGGGAAAAATCAATAACTACAGCAGCATTGAAACCTATTGCTCAAGGTTAAGTTTCAAATTTAAGTTGTTATTGTATTAACAACTTGATTTGAAGATCCAATCTTAAAAGTTTTATTTTTATTTGAAATGAAAATATAATGACACCATTTCCCTCTTCCCTTTCCTCCCTCCAACCCCCCCATGTACACACACACACACACACACACACACACACACACACACATACAAACAAAAACACATACACACACAAATAAAAACACATACACACAAATACACACACTCCTAAATATGTAACTACAACCTACTCATTTTTTATAATATTACTTGCATGTATATTATTTCAAGCCTGACCACTAGGAATTAAGAGACTCTTCTCTGGGGAAGACTATATTTCTCCTGAACTATTTCTTAGTTTCCTGTAGTTCTTTGTCTAGGATTGGGACTCCCTTGGGTTTCCCCCTTCCATGTTAACATATCTATTGGTCTTCCTTTTCTAACCATGTTGTTGAGAGTTCATGGGTGTTAGTTCCCTGACATTTTTAGGAGACACAGTCTCATGGCAGACTTCTTGTTTCTTTGGTTTTTCAAACCTTCCTGACCCCCCTCCCCCCTCATGTTCTCTGAGCCTTAGGTGCAGGAGTTGTGTAACAGACATATCAGTTGGGGCTGAGAATCGCAGTTTCACTTGTTCTCTGTATTTTGATCAGTTGTAGTTTTCTGTAACAGTTTTTGATTGTTCCAAAGAGAAGTTTCTGCTTTTGTTGCTGTTGGGTGTTTTTTTGTTGTTGTTAGAATTGAGAGCTACACTTATCTATGAGTACAATAATAAATATATAGAATGTTGTTACTAATTTTGTAGAGGTTGTAAGCTCTCCTCAAAGACCAGAACCACACTATCCCCAGGTATCTGACTAGGTTTCTGATGCCAAGCATAATTTCCCTTTTGTTGAATGGGCCTTCAGTCCAATTAGAGAGCTTTTGGTTACCACCAAGGTATGTGTACTGCCACTGTACCCTAAAGGGTATTGTGGCATGCTCATTATCGTTTTAGTTCACAGGCAACCTATCTGGGCACTGGTGCTATGAATGCTAGTTCTCAGGGAGGAGACTTTCCGGTTGATCCTGCTTCGATTCTGTGAATCCTTATGTCTGATATGTGTCTTTAGCAATATCAACTTATCTTCAACCTCTGGGGGGCAACCAAGGGCCACAGCAAAAGCCTCGAATGTTTTGGGAGTCTCTTGGATAACCCTTGTCAATAACTATCATGGAGGGTTCTCTTGCCTTGTATTATTAATTTTTATTTGAATATCTACGGCTCTTGGGGAAAACAATGTCAAGCCAAGTGAGGAAATTTCATTTGTTGTTGTTTTTTTTTTTCTTTTTTTGGTTTTTCGAGACAGGGTTTCTCTGTATAGCCCTGGCTGTCCTGGAACTCACTCTGTAGACCAGGCTGGCCTCGAACTCAGAAATTCCCCTGCCTCTGCCTCCCAAGTGCTGGGATTAAAGGCGTGAGCCACCACTGCCCGGCTAGGAAATTTCATTTGAAGTATGTATTTGCATGTACACTCATAGATCTATGTGTATTCTATGTATTTTTATGTATATTCCTTACTGGGAAAATCCAACTTTTAATGATAGAAATGGGAATGAAGCCAGTTGGAGGCTCCTATTCGAGGAGTAAAACATTGCCATGGCATTCTCCAGAAACAAACAGATGCTTTGCTGTCTGAGAGGTTTTGCAGAGGGCACCTCGCTGGAGCAGGGAACTGTTGGATGAGTTCACTGGACTACACTCATTTGTATGTCTCGCAGTTTAAGAACATCTTGTTCTCTTCTTGCCAAATGTATGATGTTAGGAAATCGCTGCTCTCTGGGTGGGGTACCTATCCAGAGGCTCTTGAGATTCTGACTCATTCAAGGCAGAAATGATAGTGAGGCCGAGGAGGAGAAAGGGAAAAAGAAGCAAAGACTTGGCATAGTTAGAAAGCAAAGCTATTCCACAGAAGCAGTGAATAAAAGTTTAAGGAAGGCTGTGGCTATACATAGTCAACATCACTGCCTCCACCCCACACGTGTGTGTAAGTAAGCATGGTAGCTGAACCTGAACATCCCTCCCCCAAAAACAACCAATGATGATTTTTTAAAAAAATTATTATCTGCAACTCTTAGGCTTAAAATTTTAGTGTGGGTAATTTTTGTGTGTGTGTGTGTGGGGGGGGGAACCTCTTGCTTAGTTCTAGATGATAAAATCAAAATAAAGGCTGTTTCATTTTGCAGATCTCTAAGCAGGCAGCAGGCAATCTGATAACTCTAAAGGAATCCATGTTCTCTTGTATGGCCTTTTGGGAGGAAGAGGCTGAACATGTGCCACCACATTATGGAACTTGGTGGACCTGTTGAGAATGTTTCCGAGATAAGGCACCAAAGGATCCCTCTTCTAGGCTTAGCTTGCTGCTTGGAAATATTCCCATGGGACCACCTTGTGCTTTCGAACAGACCGTCCATGTTCCCTAACCTTTGATCAAAAGTAAAGGAAAGTAAGGAAACAGCCAAGAAACCTAGACTCTAGGTCCATCTCCAGACTTTCCAACCACTCACTATTTCTTTAGAAATTGCTCATCTACCCATCCTATTGAATAAGTATTAGTAAACGGACTCAGGACAGTCAAATGTCCTGCCAAAGCCACAGTTTACCTATGACCAGACCAAAGGTGCAGACATCCATGTCTTTTATACATTAGGAATCCAGCTGGGGTATTTTGATGCCAGCATTAGGCCATTGATATCAAATGATGCAATGGGACTGACTGTAAACAGACGCCCTCGAGAATCCTTCACACTCGTGCTATTTCAAACCCATGTTTTGAAGCTTTACCCAAAAATTCGAGCTTGAACCATTTCTTTCTCCACTGAGTTTTGGGAATATTTTGATCTCTCCTTCCATGACTTTAAGATCAGCATTGTGCACTCAGTGTGGTGTCTGTTGAGTCTGTGATTTATCGTCTCCCTACCAGATTACTTCTTACCCAGCACCAGCTCTTCTTACATGCATCCTGTTACAGGAACACCTGAGGATGAAAGTAAGTTACCCTTTCCTGGGAATTTCTTTGCTGACTCTCCAAGCATCACCTGGAACACTTTAGTCGCCTTTGCTCTGAACTCAAATTTACTTTCTTGTCCAGCAGTCATAGCAGCTCCTCTCTTGTGTTCACGAGAGAATCAGCTCTTTCCATGTTGCACACTGGGCAGATAAACTCCCTGCATGGAGAAAACTCTGCTTCTTCAGAGGGCCACAGATCTTCCTGTTTTCCACAGGATAGCACCAGGGTGCAGGGACAGAGGCTCTTGGATACCAGATTTGCTATTCTTTATGCTCCCTTCCACTCTCTAAAATACTTAAAGTACTAAATAAACTTGTCTATGCTCTCTCTCTTTCTTGATATATATATGACAGTATTTCCTGGCTGTCCTGGATTTCACTCTGTACACCAGGCTGGCCTCAAACTCAAAGACCTTCCAAGTTGCTGGGATTAAAAGTGTGTGCCACCACCAGCTGGCTCTTTCCCATATTTTCAAACTTCTTTCCTTACTTTCATTCCCACGCAGCTCTCAGTCATCACCAGACTCTGAGTATTGTTTAAGAACCACCATCATTGATGTTGATTCCTTCTGGATCAATGTGACAAGACCAGTGGATTTCTAGGACTGTTGGTTGCAACTTGTCAATTACCAAAGTATGGCAATGGCAAATGCATGTGTGTGTGTGTGTGTGCATGTGTGTGTGTATGTACTATCTTCTTGCATGGTCTGAATGTTATTCAAATCCTATACAATGCACATTATCATATCCTGAACCAAGTATCCTGTTATCAGCATGTATTACATATATCTTACACAGTCTTCACTGGTGTAAGCACAGTGGTGTAGGGCCCAGCTGTAACCCTGGTGAATAAAAATTTGGCTTAGGATCATTTTGTCATCTTTGCTCTCAGATATTTTTTATTTTCTGATTCTTATAGGAACACTAGTTTTTTTTTTTTTTTTGGACTTTGACTAGTATGAAATAATAAACTGCCAATCTGAAAATATGGTGAAATCTTTGTGCAGAACAATATTCAGTGTTCTGAAAGCCAGTTTGCTCATGAGATGTTCTCCACCACTTAAAGATCATGTGCGATAGAGAGCCAGCTATCAGTCATCAGGAAGAAAGCACACCAGCTACTCCACTGATATTGACTTGTCAGTGAGTGTGAACATAGACAGAAATGCATGGTGTGAGGTATGGACAACATATACTTGTTTCTAAGGCAACTGCTGTCAGAATTGAAGGAGTGTGCTAATTTCTTTACAGTCTCAGAATTTTGCACTTTGAAATGAGAATGAAGAGAGAGGTAGCCACGGTGTAGGCTGATGAGTGGGTAAAGAGATGAAGACAGGTCTAACATTCTGTGTGTGAGATAAACTTACTCTGAACTAGGTGTCTAGGGCTTATTTTCAGTTTTTTTTTTTCCTGAAGAAATTGGGATTTCTCTACTAGTTTTTAAAATCTGAGTTTATTTTGAGGAATTGATATAAGGCTAATTTATGTAGAGATCAAAGAAAATAGAAAATAAGATTTAATGTTTTGGTAATTCAAAATCAGGTCATCACTATCTGATGCACCATCCCTTGCAAGGCTTTGGGGTAACAAATTATCAGGGCACTCTGTGCAGTCCCACACTGACTGTAAGAATCATGTGGTCCCAGTACTGTATGGTAGCCTTATCAGTGTCTGTCCCAGAAGGTTTAACAAGGCTCAGAAATATGTATCAAAAATAAATGTATCTTTCTTGTTTTGGAAGGGGGTGCTACACTCTCTGAAATTGGACAGACACACTTTGCCTGTCCTGGGGTCTGCTTAAGCATATGAGTTCCAGTTAAGATACACACACGGGTACACAGACACATACACTATATATAATATACATATATTATATATATATAGCCTAATTGATACTGGTTGATTAGGACCTGGGGATGACAGAGGCAAGCCAGAAAGCACACGTATAAGGCTTAACTGTCTTATTTTAAATTCTATGTCTTATGAGAGATATGAATCCAACATGGATCCAAATGCCCTGGTGGTCAACAGATAACGGGGAACTAGAATTCTTTCTAAGTGCACTTGACATGGATGTGCTGATATTTAATTTAAAAAATACTATGTATGCTGGATTTCATCACCCACCTGCTTATTTGATATATGCAGTGTAATGAAGGGAAGGAATAAGGGGACTGGAATGGTACAGAGCTTGTTTCAGCGCAGTTTGGGGAAGAGGTCTTGGTCTTGCTAGGGTATTTGAAGTTCTTCTATAAACCACATCTGGAGCAAAACACCATAACATCATTTGTCATACCAATAATTGGGATGCAAAGACAGGATGGCACTAGCCTAGGTTATAAGGGTCTCTGATCTGATGCCTGTTTCCTTACAGACTCTGGGAAGGCTCATTTTCAGATCTGGGTGGCCATCTGTTGCCAAGAGTTTCTTTCGAATATGATGGGCAGGAGGTCAGGAAGTGCCTGAGGACTCAGACCTTGTAGGTCTTGAGAACTCAAGACCAAGGGTAGAGAGCACATCAACAACACAGTCTTCCTAGATTTCTTGAGCAGCAATACTATCTCAGGCTGCTTGACAATTTAAATGGAGGAAGTTAAAAGGCAGGCACAAGAGAACAAGAGCCAGATTGGCGTGGGATGCAACTTTCGGAGCCGGAGTTCATCTCAACACTGTGTAATTTTAGGTGGTAAGCTGCATTGGAGAACAGAACTTAGATGTGTCTAGGGTAAGTCAGAGTTCTCACCCAAAACTTCATTTGTCACTTTTGGGTTCATGATATCGGAAGCTTTCCTTCTAATGCTGGTCTGCTCTCATGTGCTGATTGATACCTGCTAATCAAGCCAGGGTAGCAAAAGGCTGACTGAGTCTAGCCAAGGTCCCTTTGAGCCTGGAACTCCGGAATTGCTGTCAAGGGTGATTGTATGCTGCCATTCAGTTGTTTGCCTTCTGCAGCTGGAGGCAAGTCAATTGATGCTGCCACCGTGGATGTTGGATGGGGACATGGAAATAGGCCACCATATGAAATGTGTTAGTCTCTCCCAAACTTCACTGATCATCATTCACAGCTTCAGAAAGACAGACACCCTCATGAGAATGAACAAATGATGCTATAACTACAATCAATTTTGAGTCTGGGGTACCTTAACTCTCAAGGCTGTGTTTCTCCCTGACCCAGTATGAGCTATGGTGTTATGCGGTCTATGTGTATGTCTGGCTCAATGTGGTTACCTGGAGACTAGGGATGTTTTAGACTTTTCAGCCTCTACCTAAACTAATTTTGGTCAGTGGCTTATATTTCCCATTTCAGTGGTTCTAGCAAATCACATTTCCCTGCTATCCCCCTAAGAGATAGTAAAGTACAATCCTACCATGAGTTTATGGAGTGCAGAAATAGAATTTGTGTGGCTATGACAGCCATCAAGATTCTGGTTCATATTAACCCTAAAGCATCCTAATATCCTACATTTAGAAATCCTCAGTGTGTTTAATTCGTCCTTAGAGGATCCTCCAGGCTGAGGCTCGGGTCTCTCTTTGGCTTTTGGTAAGGCATTAAAAGCACAGCATATGAATGGTTCAATAGCTACCCAAGAAACCACTCACAGCGGCAACTTGACCACCTCTCAGGTACTTATGCCATCCCCTCACTTGCTAAGTGGCTGCAGATGACCTTAAATTTCTCACTCTCCCAACTCTACCTCCTGAGTGTTGGGAATGCTGTGTCATGGCCATGTCTGTATCACTCGGTGCTGAGGGCTGAATGTAGGCATTTGTGCATGCCAGGTGAGTGCCCTATTGACCCAGCTCCCCAAAGGAAACCAAGTGCAAAGTAACTGTATTTTTATTCATATTAACAACAGCAAAATACTTTTATAATTTCACATCCCATTGCTCTTAAAAGCACATATATTACAAATAAAGGAAGTCCACAAACTTTAGAGATTAGTATTTATCAACATTTTTACACATACACAAATATTTTAATATAACATCTGAAATGTTACCCATATAATTTTAGTACTTTTCGTAAGGATCAACTAAAAACATTCTTTGAAATGTGATAAAAACCATATATTTTACAATCCTCTATTTACACTGGAAATATGCTTAAATGTTACAAAAACATTCACTTTGACCTTTAAAATGCATGTATGAGACCTGGAATTGAACAATTATACCCAAGAACAAACTCAGTTTGCTTTTAAGCTGCACGTTCATTGGAATTTCAGAACAAATGTTTAGCGTGGCTTGATCAATACTACTCCAAGGAAACAAAGGAATCGTAGAAAATGTGCAAATTTCAGGGCTGGCAAAATTCTCAAGCTAGCGAGGTAAACAAGATTAACACTGTAAAAACTTCAAATAAATTAAATCTATCTTTTTCTTCCCTGACATTAGCGGCAAAAAATTTAGAGAGTCCTCTGAGAGGTGCATCGGATGCTCCAGGGCTCCTCTCAAACTTCAGCACTGGGTGAGATGGAGACCACAGGTACAGCTGGGGTCCCCTTGCTAGTTACACGTGTGGTGTAGGGTCGCTCCACTCCGCACTTTGCTGGGTCGTCCCTGCCCGTAATCTTAAAGCAAGACAGATACAACACACACATAAAAATAAGTAGAGATCAATTTTCATATCCCCAAACACAGAACTAAACTCCAGAACAGTGACTCATTCCCGATGGGGTGTTAGTAAGTTTGGAAAATATCTTAGTCAAAGTAGTTCTGGAGAATCTTTTCTTCAAAGCCCATATGCTGGTTGCCATGGGGATGTAAAAAGTAGCTTCACTAGACTCTGACTGTCAAGATGTGAATTCATAAATGTTTAAGTGGTTACAAATGTATTTGATTAATTCCAATATCTCAGTCTATTCTAAAAATTTATAATTTACATTGCTAACATCTCCCCTAAGGGAGAAAAACATCAGAAAACTCACTTGCATGTTTGCATTAATGGGAGTATAAGCAAATCAATCTGACTTAACTGAAAATAATATCAATATGTCTATATGACACTTTGTCAGCCGTATCAAAATAACTGTATGCCAACAGTGGCCACAGCCCTACAGAAGCTGCGGGTCCGTACCCAAAGTTTATCTTTGTACAAAAGAGACTTGTGAGTATTTATTTTCCCATTTGATTTCCTCACTAACCTTACTGTGATGTCCTGATGTCTCATCCCAGAGCTCCCCCAACCCCCCACAGAGCACCCAGCATCTGAGTGCCCCATGCTTGCCTTACACCCTTCTTCGGGTCAGAGTCGCAAGATCCTGCATAGGTAATTTGGCTCTTTATGTGTCTAAAGCGTATCGGCGTCTGACAGCAAGCTGTGTTCACATCTCACTTTCCTGGCACTAGAACAGAAGGGCTCTGCTCCCACTTCTGTGTTTTAAGTTGGAGCCTCATGGCCACAGCTGACTTGATTCTGCTGCCATCCTCACTCAGTTGGAACACAGTCCAAAAGAGCATCTTATATTTATGCTTCATTTGCATGCTTGTATGAGTTCCATTGGCCCCAGCCAAGGAAAGGCCTTAATGGTTTTGGTTTGAGGCTGTTTATGAAACTGTATTTCTGGTTGCCTATTAAAGGAAGGGGTGCCTTGTCACTACCAATTCCAAGTACATGTTTTCTACATCTCCATCTTATATACCAGCATTATTCTGTTTTGGCTCTGTTTCCTCTCTTCTTCCTTTTTTTTTTTTTTTTTTAAATGAGTGCATGTATGTGCCTGCATGCACACGGGACACACTGTGCATGGGGAAGCTGGGAGACAGTCTTTGGGAGTCAGTTCCTTCTTTCTACCATGTGGGTTCTAATGGTTGAACTCAGGTCATTGGGCTTCAGGCAAAAGACTTCAACCAAAGAACCAGCTCACTGGCCTCTCCAGCTGTTATCATTGCTTTTTTTTCCTGTTTGAGAAAGGATCTCACGTATCCCAGACTGGTCTTAAACTTGCTGTGTAGTCAATGATTATCCCGAACTGCTCCTGTTCTCCTGATCTCTCAAGTGCTGAGATCATAGGCATGTGTTATAGGCATGACCCTGTTTCCTCTTATAACAAGGGTTTCCCCCTAACAACATGGTTAACTTTGGTAATTTTCAAGCTAAAGACTTTCCTTGGTCCTGTGGGGGTGCATATGGCATAATTAATTTTGTGTTTCTATGTCAGTTGGCTCAAATTATTTCTGATTTTCAAAGCTCAGCGGGTAAGTTCTCTCAGCACTTGGTTATGTGCTCCTGCTTCTGGAGTATGCACGCTCACATTCAGACAAAGGAAAATACTCGGTTATCAAGTCACCTATGTGATGAGGACCTACTATATGCTCAAGACCAGCAGGAAAATCACCTTTCTCTTCAACAGATATATTTCTTTTTCTGAATAAAGAGACTGGTGTAATCCATCAGGTTTTTCCCTTTGATTGGTTTCCAGGAAGCAGAGAGCCAAATTTTCCTTCTCTTGTTAAAGGTTTCCTTTACAAAAAAAAAAAAAAAAAAAAAAAAAAAAAAAAAAAAAAAAAAAAAAGAAACAAAAAGAAACAAAACAAAACAAAACAAAAAATTCCTGTTTCTCTCCTCTCCAATGCCTGGCCTTTGTGTTTTTCTTTTATATTTTGAAGTATCACGAAATCATTACGGGTCCTTATTTTTAAAACTCGAAGGAGCTCAAATACAGTTAGGAGGTGAAGTAGTTTTCTTTCTCAAAGCTAAGCTGTTCACATGACATGTGTTCATATGGCAAAGAAGACTTAACAGAAGCTGAGCTGCCAAAGCTGATTGGGGCACAGGGCTAGTGATGGGACAAGGTGGGTGGACAGGAGACTGACTGCAGGACAGGATAGACGCACGAAGAGGAAAACATACCACTTTTGCTCACAGTACTGAGGGAAATGCTAGACACAGAGGAGCAGAAGCTGTATAGACATGGACCACGACAGAGCTGCCAGGAGAAAAAAAGAGAAAAATATTTTGCCAGACAGTTCAAGGCCAGGCATGATTTACAGTGAGAGACAAGTGTGGTTTCTCGGTGTTTACATCTGTTCTCCTCATTTATATCCCAGATTTAATAATGTCTCCAATATGTGCTCCACCAAGGTATTTAATTCCCACCACCTCTCAGAAATCCCCAGTTAACACACTCTCTGTTGGGGAGTCCTATCTACGAGATTTATTCTTTCCATCATACGTCAGCTTACCATTCCCTCCTCCTTGAGCTACTGTGGAGTGTTAAGAGGAGTGGGTGGAAGAAGACAGAGAGGAAGGAACGTGTCCTGAACATGATCAGAATAACAGTTCCAGCATTTGCCTTGCTCTGTGGTGATGGTACTAGGTCATTAGGCAGACGAGAGGGAACTGATAGGAAACCAGTGATATTACATTACTGGGAAGGCTACAGGTCACCACTCAAGTAGAGTGTGAGGGTTGATGGATGCTGCCAAGTAGGCTAGGGAAGTTCACTTGATGTTCAACTGCTTGCTTTTAGCACTGCCAAAATACTGACATTATTGAATGGTCACAATTCATGTAAGCCATATAGAATACGGTGGATATATACCCAAGATCATGAATGACTTGATTATAGAGTATATGTATATGTGTGTGTGTGTGTATACATATATATAGCTATCAAATTCTCTATCATCTATCTATCTATCTATCTATCTATCTATCTATCTATCTATCTGTCTGTCTATCTATCTTTTTTCTTTTTTCCCAATTGTGGACCTCTGCTTGTGGTCCAGCATCTACTTAGGAAGTCTCAAGGTAAAAGACCCATGGGAAATCCCAAGGTTCACTCTGAGCATGGTATGAAATCCCCTAGTGGCAAGAATGTGAAATGCCATCCCATATCTTAGGTATTGAGTTCCTCAAGGGACTCATGGAGTGGTGGCAGGCCTTAATGGGAGGGGAATTTCCACCTTGTGCTTCTCAGTGTCTAACCAGGTCTGCACATTCTAGAGAGCCAACACTCTGTATGGCTTGGGTAAATACCTGCAAAATTGGGGAAAGCCTTTGAGTTTTCATATTCTCTTTCTGTAGGTGTTTCTGGGCTTTGAGCCAAGGGCTGTTGTACACAGGGAAGGAGAAACTCAACATCACAGTGCTGATGTCAGGAACATTGCACTAAGGAAAGATTCTACAGTCCCTCTAGCAATAGCCAGGAACTGTAGGTCACACCAGGGGATGCTCACCTGCTCATTCATGATGGCAGACAGTTCACTGAGCATGTCCTTATAATGGGACCTCAGTTCTTCCTGGTACTCCAGCTGGTCCTCCTTGATGAGACGCTCATTCACATCAAGAGCCTGCCCACACGCATCTGCAAATTGCCTTTAACCACAGCATTAAGCAAATTAAAATCCAGTCCCAGGAAGAGGCACTGAGTTCAGTGACTTTGGGTCCTAAGCCAGGTAGATAGACTGCTACCTTGAATGTCTTTCATGCCTTTCTGTATGAAGTAGTTAAAAGAGGAACATTCCAATCTTACCTGAATATTTCCTTCAGTAGCTTTACTTGGTTGTCAGGATATTTCTTTGCATTAGTTTCTTCGAGAAAGGCTCGAGCGTAAGCCATTGGTCCAGCATTGACCTAAGGGGAGAAGAGATTTGGCTGAGGATTCTCTTCTTTATGGATCGTTTCCATGGTAAGGAATGGGTCAGTTTTCTAACCAATCACATGGTACTCTGGCTCCCTCCCACTACATTGTAATCTTTAGGATACTTTGTATCCTTGCTGAAACTTGTTTTTTCTAAGGGTCAGTAAGCCACTCATTAGATATATGCTAGTTTGGCCTTTCCTGTTCCCCTTGCCAAATTCAGTCATGTGCCAACTTATGATGCTGCGACTTCCTTGCATGGAAACTTCCCCATCCCCAATGGACGAGGGTGGCTAGTGAGACTCAGGAAATAAACAAAACCTTGTAAGTCCCAGAAAGCTGAAGGGCTTCACAAGATGCCTCCCCGAGGGTGTACATAAGCACAAACACTTGTAAGGAAGCAAGAGACCCTAACTGAGGAGCAGTAAGCCTACAGGTTGAGCAGAGAGCTCCAGGGACTCCGTGTATGTGACTTGTCACCTGTGTTGGGGACGTCTGAGTTATACGTGCTTCTTTGAGTAACTCTGTACACACACTCCAGTAAGCAATCCAAAGAACCTTACTGGTTTGCCAAGCTGGACTTCGATACGATCACTACTAGCTTTATCATTGGTTCCCATGAACAGATGCTTGAACATGCCTCCCCAGAAAATGTCATAGCACAGAGCCCTTCTTGCCTCCTGTCGCCTTCACCTACTTCTTGAGTGCTCTTTCTATAACAACTTGGAAAATGAGGGTCCTTTCCCTTAAATACTTTCACTGAAGTTAAATTTAGTAATTTTTGACATCCAGTGTTTGAGTTTTTTCTTTCATTATCACTAAAATAGACACATAATGGTTATGAAAAGACATTCCACAGAGGTAGTGGTGTGTGCACTGCCCCCCCTCCCCAGTGGTCCCCCCTCCTCCCAGCATTTTGTGTTTCTCTGTGTAGCACTTGAAAGCCTTGCTAAGATCTGGGCCAAGGAAGCATTTATCAGAGTTGCTGAATGAATGCACGGCCAAGCTGTTTGTCTTTTGTTTTGTTTTCTTTTCTTTTTCTCTTCTCTCCTCTCCTCTCCTCTCCCCTCCTCTCCTCTCCTCTCCTCTCCCCTTCCCTCCTCTCCTCTCTTCTTTTCTTTTCGAGTGCTGGAGGTTGAGCCCTGGACCTTGCCTATGATATGTATGTGCTCTACCACCGAGAGACATCCCCTGCCCCCAGCTTTACAATACCAGCTTCTATTCCCATGCATGCATATGAGTGAAGGAGTTCATTTCTCTTAGTGATATAACCCATTAATATGGGTATGGGTTTTGGAAAGTGTGATGATTAGCTTTAATTTTGAACCTTACAGTGGAGAATCATCTGGCAAAAGGGTCTCAATGAAGGCTTGCTTCCTCTAGGTTGGCCTGTGGGCTTTTCTGTCAGGGATTATCTTCCATACATGAACTGACATGGGAAGACAGTCTACAGTCTAGCACTATTCTCTAGGCAGGGGTTCCTGACATATGTAGAGGAGAGAAATCAAGCTGAGCAAGCAAGCAAGCAAGCAAGCAAGCAAGCAAGCAAGCAAGCAAGCAAGCAAGCAAGCAAGCAAGCAAGCAAGGAAGCTGTTGCTACTTTGTTCCTTATGGGCTTTTCATGCTTATTTTTGACCTTTAAAAAAGTGAAGATGTATGGATTCGTTTCTCTCTGCTCTTGACTGTAGATGTGGTGTGACTAGCTGTGCGAAGCTTCTGCCTTGATGCCTCACAATGGTGGACTATCACTGGAACTGTACGCTGGAATAAACCCTGTCTTCTTGAGTTTTTTTTTTTTTTTGTCAAGGTATTATAAAATATCTTGACAATATCAACATTAATTAATATTAATTATCAATCATTGATTATACATTTAACAACTTATAATTAATAATTTATAAATAGAAAATCTATATTAATATTCATAGAGCAGCAACAGAAATGAAACCACGACGGGATGGGAGAGAATGTTGTATCCACAACGGGATGGGAGAGAATGTTGTATCCATGACGGGATGGGAGAGAATGTTGTATCTGAGTCAGATGCCCTTGGACGCCGAGTTTTGCAGTGCAGTGGGCAGAGTCACTCGTGCTACATGCCCTTTGAGTCTCCAGGCTCATCCTCCACCTAACTCTGTGCCCAGGGCTGCTGGCTTGTCTTGCCTTAATGCTCAGCATGAACATATCTATTTATTCCAGTCTTTTTGAGTCAGCCAGTGGGGGCACAGAAAAGAGAAAAGGGCAAGAGCTGAGCCTATCAGCACCAGCATCACTGAGTCTCCCTTTTGTAACAGGTCAAACCTAGCAGGGAAAGGCATGGCTACTGGTCTGATTTTATCTAAGACTTTATATTTCCTTCTTTCTCTTTAATTGTTTTAAAAATTTGCTTTTGACATATTTATTACATTTATTTATTTATTTATTTATTTATTTATTTATTGTGTGTGTGTGTAGTGTGTATTGTGTGTGTTATATGTATGTGTGTGAGTTAACCTAAGAGCCATGATGCACATAAACAGGTCAGAGGACAACTCGTGGGAGTCAGTTATCTTCAACTCCGTAGGTCCCAGGGATTGAACTCTGGTCTTCAGGCTTGGTAGCAAGTGCCTTTACCTGTTGGGCCATTTTACAGCCCTTCCTTTCCTTCCTTTCTCTCTCCTCCTTGCTACCCCTCCTCACGAATATCGGAATGTGTGCTTATGTGCACAGGCAGAAGGCAGAGGAGTACATCGGGTGTCCTGTTCTACCACTCTCTGCCTTATTTCCTTGAGAAGGGACTCCCACTAAACCTGGATCTAGGCTGATAACCAGCAAGCACCCACCCCCATCTCCATCTCCTGCCCCCTCCCACAGCTCTGGGGTTACAAGTGTGCATGCAGTCACACCATCATCATCAACATCATCGTTGTTGTTGTTGTTATTATTATTATTATTATATTATTATTATTATATTATTGATATTTGAGTGCAGGTCTTTATGTTTGCACAACAAATGTCCTTACTTACTGAGCCATCTTCCCAGCTCTAAGCTGTTACGACTTCGTTCATTATGGGCTTTTCATGCTTATTTTTGACTTTTAAGGTTAGTATATTAAGATGCTATTTTATGTCGATTACTGATTAAATGCTGTCTCATGAGTCACCTCACCTTCCTCCCCACAATGAGGAACATGTTGGGATCCAACCCCGTCCTCCTCCTCAGAGCACTCAGGCCAGTCCAGGCCTTTACCTTATTAGTGGACCCTTGCTTTCTTTGTTCCTGCCAGCCCTCCTATGCTAGCACCGTTAGTTTTAGAAGTGGATGTCCAGCAGAGTGTGACGAGTGCCTCTACTAGCCACTGGGGCCACCAGTATTCCTCAGTGGTTCTGACACGATTTATTCTCCCCATCATTCACTGTTCATTCTCGATGCTGCTGCCATAGCTCTCACAGCCCATAAGCACTGATACACAATTTTCAACTATTAAACATTCTTTTTAAAAAAGAATATTTTGTAATGAATAAGGTTTTTACAACAGATTTACATGGAGTGCAAAATTTATTAATTGGTTAATTTATTCTTTGGGGTATATGATATAGGAAGGTTAGGGAGAAGAGGTTTTCTTGAAGCCAAATTTAGTATGTCTCTGCACGTTTTAAAACTTGATGGTTTTAAATCATTTATTTAATGAATTTTAGCCATTTTCACCCACCCCACCCCTACCATATCTATCTTCCTCTCCCACTCAAGTTTTTTCCTTAAGGCTTCCTCTTTACTTCTTTTTTAAAATTTAGATTTAAAATTTTATTCCTGGACAATTTTAGATATAATTACACTGTATTATCATCATGTCCACACCTCCAACTCCTCCTAAGTCTCCCACACTCCATCTGGAATTAATGACCTCTTCTATATTTCTTATTGTTTTGTGCATCTCTCCTCTCTCTCTCTCTCTCTCTTCCTCTCTCTCACTCTTTTGCTCTCCCTCTCTCTTTCACACACACACATACCCCATCTCCAACCCCCAACAACATCCTGAGGGTGATTGCCCATGTGTATACATTGGCTTGGGGCTGACCATCAGGGCTTGGGCGACCTAACACAGCGTTTTTCAACTAGAAGTGGTGTCTTATGACCCTTTCCTTCATCCGTGTTGGCATTAATCTAATTCTAAAGATGCAGATAAAAGCCTGGTTAAGCCTTAGCTTGTCAACTGACAGAATACAGTGTCATCTAGAAAGTCAGTTTCTAGGCATGCCTTTGAGAGGTTTTCAAGATTAGTTTACCTGGGATGGGAGGATGCACTGTAAATGTGGGTAGCAGTATTCCACGGCTGGATAGAAGAGAGTTCAACACCAGCATTCATCTCTCTTTTTCGTGACTGGGGGCACACTGTGACCAGCCCCTTCATGTTCCTGCTAGTATACCTTCCTTACCTTGACTGACAGTACTCATAAACCACGGTGACCCAGAACAATCCTACCCTTCCTTAAGTCATTTATTCTCAGGCATTTGGAAATATTTGTTCACAGCAACGAGGAAAATGACTAATACAGACAGTAACAGAAATAGCCAGAGCATTTCTTATATACACTTCCGTAAAAAGATTGTATAAAACAGAGTTACCGAGCATTTTATAGCATGTTTCACTGGCTGTGTGAGTCTGAGCTCTGGGCGATGCTTACTGACCTTCACGCTGACACTGCCTTGGAGTTTGAGCTGTAGTCGGATCATGTCCACCTCCTCTGTCGTGCACAGCTGATTAAGCTCAGAGACCTTCCTGGACATCTCATCAATTGCCACCTCTATAGGATTCAGTTCTGTGCTTGACTGGCTGACGACCTGGATCCTCTTCTTCACGTAGGGGAACAAGTGGCTTGCTGCACACAAAGGACACGCAAAGAGATTTAAAGGGGCAAAGAAAAGTCCCAGGTACTCCTGAAGGTCTTCAGGATTTCCTATTGTCTCTGGGAACATATCACATTCTGTCTGTGTGGTGTCCATGGATGTGAGTTACTTTTAGCCTAGGGGTCATCCCATCTTATGTCTCTTAGTTTTATCCCCTGCTTCTTCTCCCTGTGTCTATTTTCATCTTCACTAGCTCATATCAACCTTCTTGAGGCTGTGCTAAGACAGGCAGGGTAGCCAAACCCTGAAAGAATTGCAGCATGCACTGAAACTGGTCACTGTAATAAAATCTTCATGAATTTCCATGAACTGGTCCATGGCCCTGGGCATATGTGTAGCAGAGGACTTCCTTGTATAGTCTCAGTGGGAAAGGATGCCCTTAATCCTGTGGAAACTTGATGCCCCAGGGAAGAGGGATGCTGGTGGGGGTGAGGAGGGTGTGGGTGGTTGGGCGGGTGGGGAGCACTCTCTCAGAGGTGGGGGGGATGGGGTGAAGAACTCAGGGGCAACTTTTGAAATGTAAATAAATAATAAACATTTACAAAAAAGAATTCTCAATATAGAATAGAATATAGGAGTTTTACTCTAGATGCATCTTAACCACAACCCTCTGGGTCAGCTTTCTGAAGGCAAATGCTTTTCAGACTTTACGAGTCAGTGTGATTCTTGGTGGTTCAAAACCGGGGTCTTTCAACATAGTTGGGGTCTTCCTCCACAGAAGCTTCACTTTTATCTCGGAGGGTTTTAACACCCTAGACCATGCCCCTATATCTTAAAACATTTATTTGTTTATGCAGCCTTCCTTGGAAGTTCTTCCTTTACTTGGGTCTTTGTTCTACCCCAGTGTGAGCACTGTGAGGGCATAGTAGTGTTTTATTTACGCGGATTGACAGGACTCTGAAGCCGGCCTAACCTCTAGTTCAGCACTCAGTGTCTGTTAACAAAAAGGAAGGGTGACTGCTTCACAGAAGAGATGCAGTGAGCACCGAATTAGGCATTGCAGATCAAGGCCTGCTTTCATTTAGAGATGAGCTGGAACCCGACAGTTGGTAGGATTTTACCTAAAGCTGACCATAGCAATAGCTGCTAGCTCAGAAGCAGGTAATGGAGGGTTCGTGGAAAAGAGGGGAGAGTTTACTGACAGTGTCTTTACCATGGCGGGTCACCATGATACTTGTGAATATCCCACCCAGCTCAAGGGAAAGGATGTCTTGCACTAGTTCTACTGACAGTATCTTCTCAAAGGTTCTCCTCCCCCTCCCCCACATTTATTTTAATTGTCATTTTCACATGGAATATGGCTATGTAGCCCAGGTTTGCTTTGAACTCCTTCCCAGTACTGGAATTAGAGATGTTCACCACGGCAAATGGCTAAGAGGCTTCCTCTTAGCAGAACACAATGAGGGGTGAATCTCCTGTTCTCTCAAGCAACGGCAGGTCAACATATTTTGGAAACGTATCTGCAGGGTTAAAGTAACTTCATATGTGTGTACCTGCGTACTTCATATGTGTGCCCATGTGTGTATGGAGGTCCGATATCAACATGAGGATTGTTCCTCAGAAGTTTACTACCTTGTTTTTCTGAGAGAGAGCCTTTTTTTGAGATAGTGACTTGGGGTTCCCTAATTAGGTTAAGCTGGCTGGCCAATAAGTGCTAGGGTCCCACCTGTGTCTGCCTGCCCGGTGCTGTGGTTATCAATACATGCCTGCAGGCCTTTATGTTTCTTTGGTGGGTGTTAGGATGGAACTTATGTTTTCATGCAACAAGCACTTTACTAATTGAGCTGTCTCCCTCACTCCTGCAGCAACACACGACTTCCACTAATCCAGCCAACGCCAAGACTGTCTCAGCCTGAGGTGGGGAAGGTTTCCAGGCAGCTGGCCCCTGCACTTACTGGTCAGGACTGTTCTCCGCTTGCACTGCTCAGCAACTCCTCCATGCTTCTTGCCTGACAGAGTGAAGGGTGTCTCAAAGACAAAGCGATTGATGTTGTGATGCATTTCAAAATCTGTCTTCCGGTCCTCTATTTCCTTTTCTTCAAAGAATGGTGTGACATAGGTCACCTGGATGTAGGCGTATTTGGGGTCCAGATCCTTGGGATTTACCTGTGTCAACACATCAAGGGTGTATATATAGCAAGAGTAGTGAGCTGCAGGTGATTTATGAGTTCCCCTGCTGCCTCCTGGTGGAGAAAAGGCACTTGTGTTCTTTAGACCACTGAAGACTTTGTCAGACCACAGAGTGACTGACAGTGGGTAAGGAGCAGGCTCTGGTAGTACCAGGGGCTAGAGCTAGCTCAGCTCACCATGCCAGGGCCAGACTGCCTTGTGGGTATTCTCAAGACAGATTCCTGCCTAGGGCATAGCTTAAACTTTTATCCCTTCTGTAGCAAGTCTGTGCAGAGTGAAAATTTCTTGAAAGTGGAAACAAATCTCTTTGTTCCTCTGAGGGATAGCCATGTACCTAGACTGGTGTCCTTGGCTTTGGACTGGTAATGTAGAGATGTAGAGGAAGGCTCCTTGTCTCCCTGGCAGATTATCTGACTGCCTGTTAAATGCCTGCAATTGTTTGTATTTTCATATTTCTTGTGCACATGTATGTGGGTATGTGTGTATTGCATGTGTGTATATGTGTGCTTTTCGTATGCACATTTCTGGGTGTGCATATAGATATGAAGGTCTGGGAATCATCTTCCTAAATTTTCTACCATATACCAGCTCTTCTCTGGTTCCTAGGGTTACTAAGAGGAAGGAAATGACCTGGACAGCTCAAGGAGATCTGAGGAAACATCTCTGGCTCCCCTTGAGCTTGAGAAGGATGATTCTCTGTGTGTTTGTCGAAGACGTCTTGAAGTTTGGACCTGCTTCTAATTTTCTCTGTCTTTGTATCTGTCCACTTCCTATCCAGCTCTAGAGATTTCAGGAACCTTTTGGCTATGTTCTATAATGTTATTCATATTTACATGGTAGGGCAGGCATAACTGTAATAGTTTTACATATTAAAATAGAGGTTCTGGATGGGCTGCTAATGACCATCAGCTGACTTATGGTAGTAGAGAGGAATGAAGACCCAAGTTATCCTGATATTCAATCTACCTCCTTTTTCTCATCCTGTGTTTACTTCTTTTCATCTGTATGGGTCACTACTATAATAGTTCTGCCAGCTTTAATAGAGAAGGCAGCCATATCTTTCAAGCTAAGAATGATGGATATATTTGTAATGACTTATACCCAGGCCCATGAATTTTATGTCAAATTTCCCTCAATATCAACTTTGAAAAAGAAAGCAGGAAAGAAAAATGACTTCTTTACACTATACCATTGGTCAAACCAACTTTCCCTCTTGGTCATACTTGTTTTGTCCAGTCTGTCTTTCAAAGATCTGCCTTTCTAAACACAAATGATCCTTCTTATCAGCAGGGGCTGGGCTCCTATGAATGCCTATGACTTTCAGCAACACATCTGATCCTGTACTTGTCAGCTCAAAGATCACCCCCCATTGGTCAAACAACCGGAGCTGCCTACAGGCACCTGCCCTGGGCTTCTCCTGCTTTACTCTATGATTGCTCTCATGATGCTCCATTGCATTCTGTGTCATCAACCACTCACACAAGTTTTTCCATGCATATGAACTGAGAGGTCTAGAAGATGAGATTCTGTGTCCCGAGTCCTAGCTCTGGGTGTGGCATGTAAGTAGATACTGGCTAGAGATTGGCTGGAGAATGAGAATGTCTGCGAAGGTTGGGAGTAGTTTAATGAGAAGATGTGTTGCTTCCTGGAGCCAAGAAGAGCTTCTTTGGATTCTCTCAAGTTTATACCATGCCATAGCAATGGGTTCTATTAGATGACAGCTCTCAGAATGGTGGGGTTCACAAAGGCCTCCTGAACTGGGTAAACAGGTAAATGTCTTGCTTTTCCTCCACCTCCACTTCTGAGCTCAGCTATTCCAATGTTTTAACTGCTATTCAAAAGTGTATGAATTATGGAAGAAAGTAGAAGACTTAATAAGTTGTCTCTAAAAATGACATGAAAATTACTGAAGTGCATACAATCTTATAATCATGCTGAATCGGGTTTAACAGTGCTTACTGCTCTTGGATCGGGTTAGCAGCACCCACGTGGCAGTTCATGATCACCTGTAACTCCAAAGTCCGGAGGAGCCAATGCCTTCTCCTGACCTCTTTGAACACATCCATAAACATGGCATTCATAAACTCACGTAGATACAGACATAAAAAAAAATGTTCCAAAAACTCACCAGCCAACCAATATGCAAAAACATCTCCAATACTTTGGATTGTTCATTTCGCATGATCAGCTAGGAAATTAAAACGGTGGCTAAAGATGAGAAAGAACCTAGTCAAGTCACAGTGTGCGAATGCTGCTTGTCTCCTTACCTTGTTGGAGTCTTGAATTATCTTCACATTGTCTGCTCCAAATTTGTCTGCATAGAGCTTGAGAAGTCTTTGGGAAATCTCTGAGAGCCCTGTGAGCTTAGGCTCTTTGTAGATATACTCTTTACCTTCCTCTTCCTCAAAGAATCCCTAAGGGAGACACATGACGAAGCACTGGCTTTATTAGAGAACTCTAGCGACAAGTCACAGGCAGACAAGAAAGCCATAGACTAAGAAAAAAAAAGTTCCAGTCTTGCAGTCATCTGAAGTCTTTAATTAGCAGCCTATGACGTTCAAACCAGAAAGGGAGAGAGTAACGAGCAGAGAAGACTGTGTCATAATTAGACAACAGCATAAACATTCCCCCCAGCCAGGCGAAGGAACGTCAGCATATATCCTACACATATGTTTTACTTGGACAAATCAAAGGAGGAATTTGTTTGCACAGAAGTTGGAGGAAGAATGCCCTCTTGTGGTAGTCTTAAGTAGAACACAACACTTTGAGTGATGCTCAACAACCTTTAGGCCATTCATTACCACTTTATGTCTTCTGTAAGTCTTTAATCGTAGCCCAGGTGACACCATACGGCATGCATGGGTACCTAGATGTGTCACCATGCGTTCGTATACCATCTTGTTTGCAGACCTCTGACACTTTGCAGTGTTATTGCGACAGAAATTGAACACAGTATGCCCCAATTACAGCTATTTAAAAGCACCCACATTACCATGTCTTCAAAGACTGTAGGGTACAAGCTAGTTATATGTAACGGAACCACTCAGTTTTTAAACCTTTGAAAAGCTGAAGTTTGCAGGGCTAAAAATAACGCCCGAGCCATCATTTTTATTCCATGAGAGCCCCATGGGCTTTAGCCGTTATAAATCTGTCTGGTTTGAAGCCAGGGAAAAAGAAGATTCCATTATCTGTAGATAACTAAGTGAGAAATTCCTTATAATTCATTCTCTTTGAAGAGACAGGAACATGTCTCCTTTTGACCCCGTGGAATAAATGTGGGCTCAGAATTCAAGATGAGCTGAGAGAGAAGAACCTACACTATCGGTTTCTTCTGGTGGCAGAGTTTACCTACAAATCAATTGATTTTGAGGTTTGTAAAACTACTGAGTCCAAGGGGAAACAACACTTACTTTTTTTTTTTTTACATTGTTTTTGAGGGATTTGGGAGATGGCTCAGTGATTAAGCATTTGGAAACAAGTGTGAGCATGGGAGATTTCAATCCATAGAAACCAGGGCTTAGGACTGCCTTTCTGTAATTCTGCTCCCAGAAGATGGAGACACGGTCTCTCCAAGTAAGCTGGCTAATGAGATTGCCTGCATTAGTGATCTCCGAGATTGTCTGACAGACTCTGCCTCATTGAAGAATGTAGAAATTTGATCAAAACGATTCTCTCCACAGCCTCCATGTGCATGAGCCCACAAGTACACTTAGACCTTCAACACATGTATGCCAGATACATACATATGCATGGCACATACACACACACACACACACACACACACATGAAAATGGAAGAAAAAATCATTTTTGACTAAAATATTCATTACTTGTAAAAATTATGGATAAATGTCCTAATGTGTTTTCTCATGGATTGTGTAGGGAAATCTAAGAATAATGATTAAGCTCACAACTGCCTGGTACCCAATACTTGCATACTCTTTGTTCTCATGGAAGGATGGTTATCAACAGCTCATCATCTATCATAGAGAGCTATAGGTTTGCAGAAGCCAGTGCCCAGGGTCCACTTCCCAGCTCCGTTCATGTCACACAGGCACTTCCTGTCTGCTTGTCTATCTTCCTGATTGACATTGGGTTCTCAGGGCATATGGCAAGGCCATGCATGTCCAGCTTTTGACACACTATCTGGCCTTTAGGAAGGGGGTCGCTGCATTTGTTGCTGAGTGAATAGATGGATGAGAAAGGAAATTGTTCTGAGAGGTATACCTCAGGAAGGTATATTTCCTTCAAATATAGCTGTCAAAGGTCCTTTTGTTCTTTATAAAAAAAATCTAATATTGAAAATTTATTTGATAAACATTCAAACCCAAGTAGCTGATTTTGAATACCTGTGCAACCCTGAACTGCTAGAAGGTGGCCCATGATAACATACAAAAAGCTCAAATGCTCTTTCAGACCATTCCCCTAGACACGGTAGGGGTGAGAGAGGTCAGACTCTCTGTTCATGGGACATCTGCCTATTCTGCTGCTTCTACTGATGACTCTAGATCTTTGCCAGCTTCAAGGTCAGGAGTCAGTAGCTAAAGCTGACAGACTGACAGATCAGAGGACTTAGACTTGGAAAGGCAAACACCAGAAATCCCACAGGGTTTCAGCCCAAGCAATGTTTACAACTACAATTGCAACAGAGGAAAAAAAATGACTTCAAGTTTCAAGCAAAGACTTTACCCTCATCCCTACCCCCTTTCTCATCCATGCCCTGCTCCCACATAGCACGGAGAGACATTTTCATGGTGGACTTTCCTCCAAACAAATTTCTGAATCCCTGTTAGGAGGGTGCAGAAAGAAGCAGCCCCTTGTGGCTATCGTGATTTTTGCAATCTGTGTCTTTCTTTTGTCCCAATTCTTTGGTCTGTAGGATGGAGAACCCACATTCAGCCCTGGGTTAGAAGCTCCTAGGTGCAGTGTCTGGTGCACAAAGGACCTTTAGTGAGTATTAGCTAAGGCCATGATAAGGGTAACCATGCAAAATGTTACAGTCAAACAAACAGCTGGAGTTCTGCTTGTATGTAAAGCATGCTGTACTTTCTTTGCCTCAGAATACAATCTCCAGCATCTCTTGGTTACAGTGAGAACTGTAACCATGTCTACTGATGTGCATCACAATATTTGGGTGACTTATTGGTGAGAAACAATAATTCTTAGAACTTTTTTCCTCTTACAGTTTTCTTTTGGCGCCATGTATATGAGTGACCGTGTGCGCGGACACACATGTGTGCATATTCACACACATGCATGTGTGCTGTGTGCGTAGATCTAAGGCTAATCATGGATGTCTTTCAACTTTTTAGTTTTTGAGACAGGGTTTCTTATGGAACCCGAAGCTTATAGATTCGGCCAGGCCAGGCTGTCCAGCCAGTGAGCTCCAGATATCTGTCTGTCTCGGCTCTTAAGGCTGGGGTTATACACATAGGTGTTGCCTTGCCTAATTTCTCATGCTGCTTTCAGCGATCTGAACTTCCTTGCAGAGCAAGCACTTTGACACTGAGCCATTTCCCTAAACCCAGTATGCGTGTGTGTGCATGTTCTCATGGGTGAGGTGTATCCTACTGATAATTCTGAGATGGAAGTAAGAAGAAAGAGGGGTAGCTGACTAAAGAATGTGTTATTTGTCAGGGTTTATGGAAGACACTTTTTGAGCCAGACCAATGGCAGCTGTGGAAATGTTTGGAGAAGATCCTTACCTTCTGATAGGGAACCCATCAAGGAGGGCAGAGGCCACTGAGCTGTAAGGCAGGATCTGAGGGAAAGCTTCATACTCACACATGCCCACAGAGTCAATGACTTAAAGTGGGGTG
>NW_022196896.1:106184604-106265329 GCF_008632895.1 Mastomys coucha
TTGTTTTTGTTTGTTTCTTTGTTTTTTGGAGGGGAAACTGGGATTGGAGAAATTTACATGTAAATAAAAAAAAATAAAGTGGGGTGTGAGTGATGCAAACCAAGAGGCAGTTTTCCACTTGCTTTGTGTCCAAGTTGGCTGCATTTCCAGACAATAGAAAATGTGGCCTGTGCATTGCTCTAGCTGGTTTGATTTTTTCCAAAGGCATTTTTATAATGCAGTATATGCCTTAATATGTTGTCCTTCTGAAGCAGCACATTCTAGTTAAGCAAGTAATTGGGGTCAGTAGAGGTAACACACAAACTATGAAACCTCAAGGTAGTAAATATGGATAAAAATCTACTTCAATGAAAGGACAAATAAAATTATTGATTCCTTCTAGATTTTTCTTTATAAGCTCTTCAGAATATTGAGGTGTCCTTGGATTGGAGTTAGGATGTCAAATATAAGTACCCCTGCTGCAGAATGGTCCAAAGTTCACAAATAAAACAATGCAGTTCAAGAAGAATCAGTACAGAAAATGTTAGTAGTAGGCTAAATGCCTTGACACAGGAAGACACGAGACGGCAGGGAAATTTTTCTTGGTAAATAGGAATTCATTGGTTATGTTTAAACTCTCACACACATGAGTTGCAGATAGATAAATAGATAGATAGATAGATAGATAGATAGATAGATAGATAGATAGAAAGAAATAGATGATAGATAGATGGATGGATGGATGGATGGATAGAGAGATAGATCAGCAACTTTTATATAGGCAAAGTGCTGAACGAGTATATCACATTCCAGAGTGGAGATGTTATTTACACATGTATGTCCCCCCTCCCTTCAAGTTCTTTTTCACTCACATTCTGAAAGGCATCTACACCAAAGGAGGCACAATTTAGAGTCATACAATCTATAACCACTGATGCACTGAATAAATCTCCCCTGCCAAGTTTTTTCAGCTAATTAATTCCAGGGGTAACTGATGTTTGAAGCTATGCAACAAGCATTTGTTGGCTTGCTAAAGGACAGCTCCTAAGGGTTTCATTGATTACAGCCAGGGTTTGATTGCTACTGCTGTTTCCTTACTCTGGCAATGGATCCTTGTGGGAACTTGGAAGGATGCTTTCTGCAGGCTGTTAGATCTGCAGCCAGTGATGCCAGCTGCTGTGTGAGAAACTCCATGCTATGCACGACTTGCATGTTTTTACATAAAAAAGTCCCTGCTGTGAAAAAAGAGTTTTCAACTTATTTGCTAATGTCTGACTCATCACAAACTTGGTTAATATTAAATACGCTAGCCAGTACAATAAAATGAAAACACTTGTCCACAGAGAACTCTAACATGTCCTCAAAGGACGCTGTAAAGACCTACAGCCTATTTCATATTATATTCACAACATTGTTTTAGTGTGACTGCAAGATGCATCAATGTGGATGATGTGAAAAGGTGTGTTTTAGAGGAATATAAAATGCCATTTCGAATAAGAAGGTTTTTTTTTTTGAGGATGGGTATTATGCTAATCATGCACCATGTAGTTCCTTTCTGAGCTCTTGAACCTGCATTCTACACAGGCTCAGGAGGATGTGCAAATCTACTTTGGTTTGCTTCTCATCAAGGAGAAGGGATGGGAGCTGTCTATTCCGGTTGAATACCACAAGTCATACTTGCTGGTTGGCGCCCTGGTGTGTGCATTTGAATATCATTTGCATAATGATCATTAAAGTTCTAATTTGCAGCGTATCAGGATGAACTCCACAGGTGCTCCTTGTTCAAAGGCAGCGCTGATGGTGAAACGTATGGAGGGCCACACTTAGGTAATATTGTCAGGTCTTAGGTAATATCAGGTCTCCAAATAATGACAAAATGTTTTCTCTTTTAAGCTATAATTGGATTTATTTTCCTTAACCAAAGACAATTGATAATCCTGCCAGTGTTACAAAAGAAATCAGATGCACCAGCAGCATGTTTTTAAGAAATCTGCAAAACGAACAAAGTTAGGTCATTTGAAAGCAGCATCCCCCAATGGCCCCCTCTGTCTATTTAGTACATGGTTTTCTGAGTATTTTTCTAGTAGGTCAGTTAAGGACTCATGAGTCCAAGTTTGTAAATGAAGGTATAAAATACTCATATGGCATGGAGGTGGGAAGGAATTTAAAGAATTACAAAAAAAAAGTATGCACTGTTCACATAAGAAGAGCTAAATGGTGACAGTGTGGATCTTGAAAGAGTATTACTTTCTATCTTAGTGGACAATAATTATATCAGACTACATAAAGACATTTTTGTACATTAACATAATGGCTAAAGATACACAATCTCAAAGACGGTTTTCTGAGAGCTTTTGATACTGGCAAGTAATCTCCGTTCTGATTATGTTCTAGATCCTTCTTCTGACCTTTTTCACACCATAAGGCAGTGGTTCTCAACCCATGAGTCTTGACCCCCCCTTAGGGGGGGTCTCACATATCAGATATCCAACATATCAGATATCTACATTACGATTCATAATAGCAAAATTACAGTTATGAAGTAGCAAATAGTTTTATGGTGTGTGTGTGTGGGGTCACCACAACATGAAGAACTGTATTAAAGTGTCATAGTGATAGGAAGGTTGAGAACCACTGCCATAAGGTTTGATTCATGATAGATCAAGTGAGAAGGTGATCTCTAGTAGTGAGTCTATTCTGCATCTATTTAAAATACATGATGTTCATATCTGTCTTGTGTGTGTGTGTAAAACTTCTATATTGCATCCTCTATTCTTTTGGAGAAAGATAATGTGCATAAAATGATTTTTTTTTTTTTGTAATTCAGGCAGCTGAAATAAACAGAATTTAGCTCAAGAAATGAAAGATGCTTCCAAAACAAATCAAAGCAGCTCTCTCACACTTTGTACCAAATGTCGATCTTTACACAAGTGTTAAGGTTCAGTAAAGCTGTAAGGAGGGAAGTGTGAGGATTATTAGTGCATGCAAAGGGACACAGAGAAGATGAACTTACCACAGCCTGGAACAATCAAGACCAAAGAAAGAAAAGAGCAAACATCTGCATTAAAAACTAGTTGGCAGGCAGCAAAGCTCACTCCATGTATTCACCAGCTCACATCTCACATGCTGGTTTGCACGACCAGGCCATTAATGGAACTTCATTTCTTTTTCACTGGCAAAAATTTGCCATTCTATCCTGGCTAGCAAAGCGCCCCCTACCGGTCAATGTTCTGCTGCTAGGCTAGCCTTAGTTTTTCCTCCAGTCATTCAACCCCCAGATCCCTTCTTGGTGTGATTTTCTGTTATTTTTCTTGCTAATGTGTTGCCAAGGTCACACATTGTTTATTTCTTCTCAAATACCATCTCCTCTCATCTGAGGGTCCTTTACATTTCTTCCTTCCTCAACAGATACACTGAAGCTAGCTTACATTCTTTATGCTCCCCTTCCACATGCCTATAATTACCCTTTTCCTTATAGACTGTTCTCATACCATTAAGTTTCTCTGACTCTGCATTTGTGAGGCTGTTTAGAACTGATAAATATCCAGGTAGGATGAGACTGATTATGGAGGTAACTACTTGTGGGTCCTTTCCAGGTAGACAGAATCAAAAGTTAGTCTTAAAGCTATCTTTAGTGATAAAGTGGGAAAAAAAGTATCTGTAATCACAACACTGGACCAGACTCTATCTGTAGTCATAAGATATTCTGTGGAGAACAAGAAGTTGTGAGCAATCATGCCTCACATGAGGGAGAGGAAAGCAAGCGAGAGTTTGGAGAGCCACTATGAATATAAGATAGGCTGGTGCATCTGTCTATAAACGTCAGGAAGACTTCTGCTGAGACAGAAGAATGACACAGCCTTTTGGAAAAGAGACCATGATGTTCCTGGGTTTATACCATTTAAAGCATCACTATGTAGAGCTACTCATAGGTAGTGCGTAATACGTCTCTTGAGGCCAATGCTAGTCTAGCTAACATCTTTAAACTTATTCATTGCTGATACAGTACATTGTGAAGGTTGACTTTAAAATAATGTTGACCTGTGACTTAAGAAACAACATAGCCCTGTGACGGTCTGCTTTGAAAGAAACAGGAAATACAATTTACAAGATTTTAAAGTCAATGGTAGGAAGTGGTAGTCAATTTAAAGTGTTATGAATGTGATTTCTTAAAGCATGTCTGATTCAATTTCACTTTAATCTATCACATAAACCTGTTAGGTATATTAGGAGAGAATGCAAAACAGAGAATAATTAGGAAGAAGCCTTTTCTACTTCCAAAAGTTAGAGCTCATTCTTTTTTTTTAGCTTAACTTGTAATAAGTTTCATAGATTTCTCTACCTATATGTGCTTAATACATTACTATGGGAAAAGTGATAAATGGTCACATTCATAGAAACACCCATATAGGTTCTGACTAATCCCTCCCCCAGTCTACTGGTGCATGTCATCAGATGTCTTATAAAGAATAGAAGACATTCTATTCCTGAATGGAGCGTTTAGCCGATGTTACTTCTAAGGAACTTACCTGCCCATAAAATGCCACTCTATAGTAACGACCAAACAATCGCTTCTCTGAATTCACCACCTCTGCCACTTTCAGATAGGACCGGTGGATATCATAGTAGAGATCTGATAGTTTCTGAAACCAAAAACCAGAGGGTTTTGTGAGAAAAAAAGCTGACATGGAAGGGAGAACGTCATTATGTTTCAATGCTGTACGCCATTTGTCAACTTAAAGTTAAAAAAAAAAAAGGCTTGTGGTTTTTCGGAGCTTAGATCACATACTTTGAAGTCTCGTTGCTTTTCAAAGACAGCGATGATGGGCTTGTTGACATCAGCGATGAGTTCATATCGTTCAGACTTCCAAAGGAACTCCACACACATGTACAGCTGTTCCACCAGGATGTTCTGCAAGGTCCCCGGAGAATAGGATGTTTTTTAATATGTGTAAAGATGTGGCTCATTTCTGAAACTTGGTTCTGAAACAATTTCAGCCTTAAGTCTTTTCAGTGTCATATCTTGACTCCAGATCTTTATTACTGACATTTACAGCCCACCATGGGATCGCAGTGCCATCTTGGATTCCCTTCTTCTCATTATCTCCTAACGCAGGAAGCAGGTGCACTAAGCTCAGACCTTTTCCCTTCTTTCCATTGCTATTGTCACTGATGCTTAGCTCTTACCCCTGCCCTTCACTCCTAGACCTGGAGTAGTTTTCTAGCAAACAGGTGTTTCTCTCCAATGTCTGCTGTAAAGTGATATTCCTTGGTAAAACATAAATGCGCTCATGAAATCTTCATGCCTATGAGCCTTTGTGGAAGTCTAGTTTATATAACACTATCTGATCTCTCCAGACTGACACTCAGGATGGTCCACAATCCCTTTTTAGCACTCTGCCCTTGTGGTTTATTTTACTCTGGCTCCAGGTTTCTACCTCTCTCTCCCCATTCTTAGAGTGCTTCAGCCCTCTACTCGATTGCCTGTGGTGCTGCTGTACACACTAGAACATTCCATTCCTGTGTGACACCGTGTAGTAAGAATTTTGGAATTAAAAAACACAGAAATACTATAAGAATAGGTTTTTGTTTTAATCCAGGTATGGGATATGGGGCTGCTTCTGATTGGACATAGCAGTTGACTATGATTTGCCTCATGCTTTGCCTGGGGTGTGACTTTGCCAGCTGCAGATAGTTTCTGTGACTGTATGACATTTGAAATTCTGGGTACTTTTTACAGGGTATATAAACCCTAGGTATATATACAGGGTATATAAATGTTAGGTTGTCATGCACAGAGAAGAAACAACAATGGGAAGAAATTAGATATCCTGATGGCAAAGAGCAAACTTGCCCCAAGGAACTTGACCCCCCTAATCAGTGGGAAGTGGTCTAATGATAACATTGCCTTCTTTCTGACCCCTGACTTTTTTCAAAGATTTCTTTCCTTTCCCCTCTATATGTCTGTTCTCTCTTAGCTCGTGTTAGGTGGTTGAAAGGGTGCACGAAAAGGGGTGGAGAAGGGTGGAAGAGGAAGAACCCACAGAGTAGCAAATCAAGCTACAATACCTTGTTCTAATATCATCATTTAGAATCAAATATAGAAAGCTTTTACTGATGCCTAGTCACTTGCATTGCAACCACTTTCACGTAGAAAACTATCATCTTCTAATTACAAAAACACAATGCCTCATGCATAGTTATTGGATATGTATTTGGAACGGGCTACTTTCACACTGAAGGAAGATTTTACTTCCAAAATTCTGAATTCTTCAAAAGCAGAGATTGTGCCCGATTAAGCTTTGTTTTCCTGCCCTTAATACAATGTCTTTCAGAGTGGTGTTAGGTTAATTAATATGTCCAACTATGTGAAATCATATAATCTCTAAAGCAAGTTTATAATATTGTTTGAACATTTCTGATAGCATGTATTTTAATTTACTATAATCATATATAATATGCACAAAGCTAAAGTTCATAAAAATCAATATTTTTCCACATCTCTATAGCATTAAGACTTAAAAAAAAATAGCTTATGGAATACTGTATTTCTTGGTGAAGGAAACTGTTTTATTCACCAGAATTGTTTTTATGGGATTCCTGCTAGAAAACTGCTTTTTCATGAGAGCTGACCACCTTACATATCAGAAAGCTTCCCCACAGAAAATGTGAACCAAATTTGTAAATAAATAAACTTGTGTAAGAAACTGCTCTGCCAAGTTCATAAAAACATGAGCATCCTTACTACATTTTATCAGAGCACAGAGATTGTGTATCTTATGGAAGAGTACGCCGTATACATCTGAGTTCATCGGAGTGAAATAATTCAGGCCTAGCTTAAAATTTCAATGAAGATTATGCTTTACCCATGGAACTTGATATCTATTAATCTCTGTCTTATTTGAGCCTCAACATCACTTTGTTTATTAAAGCCATAACATAGAACTACATTATCTGACCTTTGGATGCACATAAAAATCATAATTCAATGCATTTTTAAACTTAATCAATGATAGTAGATCACTTGCTTCTAACCTCATTGTACGGTGTGTCTTGCATTCCAGAATCCTCTTTCATTGCTCCTTCTTCTTTAATGTTTGGGGTAATGCTCAGAAACGCTGGCCATCCCATAGAGAACATGCCTTGGGATGGGATCAAGGACAATGAAATATTATTTTAGGCAATTCGTATTGGGATTAGGAAATGGGTTGCTTCATGAGGTTAGTCTTGGCAGTATTATGAAAGGCACATGATAGTTTGATCATGGTTTCTGGCATTGCCTGTGTTTACTGATTTTTCTTTTTTTATCAGATGCACTTTGAAAGAAAGGTGTCATTTACTTTTCCAGCTTTGAAACCTCATAACATAAAATCATATTAGAGATCTCAAATTTATCATTGAGATTCAGATATGTGCTGGTAAATATCAATATGTGTTCATGAGGGTTCACCTTCCCATTTCAACATTCACTCATAAGTATATCCCTCTTCAATAGATATGGCATAGTATTGCCAGTATTACCTTCCATATAACATGGACTGTCTAAAATGCTTGAGTATTTAAGAGTCACAGAAGCAACTGGGACATGAACTGACACTTGAGTTTTATCAGTTTTCTTCAGTTTGGTTTTAATAAAATGTGCAAGTCTTTACGTTGCCCTGCAGGACCTAAATGATCAATGGCTGAGCTGGAAGGCATGTTAAATAAAGTGATATCTGATGACTTGCATATAAAAACCAGTGTGCATTTGGCACATGACAGTAAGAAGGATTTTAAGGTGGATCTGCTGCTGTGGTGTACATCTGCCTTTTCTGAGGGCCCCAAGCAAGAGACCTCACTATCTCACAGTTCATTCAGGTGATTTGATTCTAATGCATTATTTGGAAAATCCACTGTGACCTTTTGAAAATGTAGTCAGGCTTAAATGATAGGAATGGAATTGTGCTTCTGAAATATTGAAAATCAAAGTCCATTTTCATTTTCTTTGGGTATTTTGATTCAAACTCTACACTGAGTTTTCAACAGCAATTTGCAAGTTGAAAAAATGTTACCATGTAGATTGTTGTTCAGAAACTTTGGACTTGAAGGAACTTGTAAAGAGATTTTAGATAAAATGTATGAATGATACAGCCACATTTTTATGCAAAGAAAGTATAGTTCTTACAAAATGTTATTTTAGACCTTTAGGGTGGAATATTTTTAATGAGAGTAAATAAATATCATCAATCATATATTATAAATTGTTAAAGTAAATTATTATTATTGTTATTGTTGTTGTTGTTAATTTTGCAATGCTGGAAAATCAAACACCAAGCTTTATACTTGCTGGGCAATTACTCTATCACTAAGATACATAGTCTTTAAGAAGTAAAATATAATATACCAATCATAAAGGCATATACATCTATCTAAATGTATCTGTTTACACCCTTACTTTGAATGAACTATTACACTCAAATTAGATTCTTCTTGCAAGTTTGCATAGCTTCTCACTTTCAAGCTAAAATTTCAATGGCAGACCAGCTTGCAGATAGGCATGACCATAATTCATAATCCTGAAGACTGGACAATATTCTATTTGCTGAGAACTGAGAAGAAAGCTAAACTCGTTAAGTTTAGGATGTGATTTCTGAGTGGTCTGAGTTAAGCTTTTTATACAGTAAGTTCTGTTGACCTGATTTCAGGTCATGGCTTTTACTTCTAAGAACACATTTATGGAAATTTCCTGAAGCTGTAAAGTTGATTTCCTCAGCATCAAAGGCAAATGAGCCCAGTTAGATCCACTCACTTCCTCCGCCTGGAGTTGTTAGTAATAAGTTGCTATCACAGGGGTGGGTGTCTTCTGGAAGCAGGGGTGGTGTGCAAATCTTTTCCATTTTCCAGTAACCTATGGTAGTGCAAGATGAGGTTAGGGCATGGCTGAATGTTCTTGTTAATACAAGTTTATGGAATCACAAATTGTTAATCAATGAGACATCAACATCATCATTTTGAATTAAGAAGTTGACCATATAGTTAGCTTCACTGTACATCAAATGAATATGCTGGTAACATCATAGAATTAAAAATATTAAAGTACAGCATAATAATAAATGTCTATAAAAGTGAATATTATTTAATAAGTCATAAGTTTAATGCATTTATGGGGTTAGGTTCTGGTATGATGATCTCCAGGCTCTTAGCCCCTTTACAAGGCCCTCTTACCCTTGCGCTTCAGGTATTCTGCAATAAGTGCAGCTATGTGGATGTAACACATTGCAGCCTACAACAGAACAGAAAACAGAGATTTCAAGGACCCGTGGTTTCTCAAGGGGAGTCAGTGTGCTCTCTCAGAATATGTCATGTAGACTAACTCTTCATTTTGAAAGACATGAAAACGTCAATCTATTGGACTTTTTCAAAGTTTATCATCAAGAATAAAATAAATATTTGGGGAAAATTTTTATTTATTTTTCCTGATATAGATTTGAAATGGGATGAATGAGCCATCCTAAACAAGTTTCCCACAAAAATAACATTCCTCCCTTTATTAATATCTAATCATAATTTACTGCTACTTAAAAGCTATGTATCTCTTTTCTTCTCAAACATATAGACTCTAGTATCTGGAGAAAAAATGGAAATAGAAAATGTCTGCCTTTTCAAACTTTCTGCCTCTAATGCTGGCTCCTCTTTAGTTTCTCTTGCCTTTAGAATAGCTGCCTCATCATTTAGCACTTGGTTATAGTGTGCAAGTTAATGTAACAGGCAGGTTCTCCTCAAACTGTCGACACGGGTGATACTTCATTTCTCCTCCAGACGCTTCTATCGCTGCTGCATACATTAACTATCGACTTGATGAAGGTCCCAGGGCTTAAGATTTCTTCTTTTAAGTTTTCATAAATGGATTTTGCCATCTCAGATAAGTTAATCGGAACTGGAAATCTTCACCAAACTGATGTGAGGCCAGGGTTCTGGTTTCTGTCCTAGAGTCCATGATTGCCAAATGCTTATCTTTTAGGATTATTCTAGATAAAATTTTAGGCTTTAGGCTTCTCCTAGAAGTTCTGTCTCCTATTCCTACAGGGGAATAGTTCTGGGAAAGGCAGAACTTCCCTAGTGATAACTGAGAAGCCCCTGGATGCTATAAATTGCCACATCGCTGTGCAGAAATCTATCCAGCATTGTAACTGCTACAGAAAAGTCAAGTATTGATTTATAATCCTCACACAGGGAACTTTCTTCTCCACGGATGATTCATACAAACCTTGATAAACTTACCAAAGCAGCAAGTTTCCCTGCTCCACTCCAATTTTAGGGAACGAGTTTGAAAACACAGAATATTTACTATGATATAATTGATATATATTTTTTAATACTTTGAACAACACTGTTTTTAGAATGAAGTTTTAGACATCTATTTGTACACTGCATTTCAAACAACTGATGTTGCCACCTCTAAATCTGGCCACAATCTGATGTCCTCTACTTACAATCAGATTGACATTGAGCCCTACATATAGAGTAACTGTACTTGATATATAGATTATATTTTTATATTGATGGAATTTATATGGTACATTTTATACTACGTGATGTACATTAAAAGCCAATTATTCATATAAAGAAGTCAGTGTTGATGAAGAATGAGTGAGCCTTCGCTCATCACCTCAGACAGGTCTCCATTTCTAGCATGAATCTTGGCCATGCTTTCCAGCCAGGTCCTCCGTAGCTCAGGGGTACTTGCATAGGAGTTTGCTAGGCTGTACTGAAGGTCCACCAGCATCTCAGGGTCCTTCTCATGCTCCTTCATCTGGGCTGTGGCCATCAAAACAGTCCTTATACGTTTAGTCAGATCTTTCACCTCTGCTGGGAAATTGCTGTTCTTTGGAAAAGAGAGAGAGAGCCTGGGTCACTACCTGTTCCGCATTCCTCTGTTAACTTCAACCTAGACTCTTAATTAATGCTTGTTACCACATGCTCATAAATGCCTGCATCCTGTACATTATAACTGTGATTATATTCAGACATTTGGTGATAAGAAGCATGGCCAACTTTATTGTCTTATAGCCCAACTGCCTAGAAATATTTTCCCGAATGCCCTTGAAAGTCAGTTCTCTCTGACTCTCGTCTATGTCATTTAAACACGTTTTGATGTTATTCCTCTTGATGGCATGTGGCCCTGGACTGACCAATCATATTCTTGATAAATATGGAGATCAAGGGCACCCCGTTTTACTTGAATTGGTAGTGTCTGAAGAAGGGCCTTCCTACCCCTAACACCAAATGTCCTTATACTTTCAGAGGTGAATCCAGAGACAGCTGTAAGGGAAGCAATTAACTGATGCAATAAAGCAATGGGGTTGTGCGTGTGGGGACTTCAAAGCGCTCTCTTGATCTCTAGATCAAGGTATGATTGAAGCCTTTTCTACCTTTAGTCTTCCAAAGGCACTAAAATAATAAGTAGGGGGAAAGATAAGTGTGCTTATGATGATTATGAATAAATGATGGTGCATCTGGTAAATTTTGTTATATAACAAAGATCTCAGAAATCTGCCTAAAACATCATGTACTTAAAGTTTTGAGACCTAACAATTCCAATTTAAATAAGCAAAGAATATGAGTGGTCAAAATCTTGCTAAACTATGTACAAAATTCATAGGTACCTCGTGGTTTTGATACGTCAAATAAAACCCCACTTCCCTTTATTTCTGATTCTTTAGAAAAAAAGCCCATGAAGCATCTCTTACTTTCATCTGTTTATCTCCATTGGCAAAGTTGTTCATGATTGCAAGGGAGTGTTGAAAGCGAGAACCCCCGATTCCCGCATCAGCTATTAACTGGCTCACTGCTTTGATGAGCTGGAAGAAAAAAGAAAAGTGAACCTTTTAGATTCATGGTCCTCACCCTTCCTAATACTGTGACCCTTTAGTACAGTTTCTCATGCTGTGATGACCCCCAACCATAGAATTATTTTTGTTGTTACTTCATAGCTATGATTTTGCTACTGTTACGAATTGTAATGTAAATATCTGAAGGGTATTTGATATCTGTCCCAAAAGGGTTGTGGCCCACAGGTTGAGAACCACTGCTCTAAAGCAAAAATGAATTTACATTTTGTGTTTTATGGATGCATGTGGGAAGAGGAGGCCACGGCTATACAGGTGCAGATGTGCATGTGGAGTCTGGATGTCAGCTTTGAAGACTGATCTTCAGCTATCATCCACTTTGTCATTTGAGACAGGATCTCCCATGATCTAGAGCTCACTAAGGTAGGCTGGACTAGATGGCTAGTGAGCCCATGGGATCTTCCTGTCTCTGAGACCTCAGTGCTGAGAATACAAGCATATTCCACTGTACCCGGCTTTTAACATGGGTTTTATGGCTTGAACTCATGTCCCCAGGCTTGCTAGGCACATATCCCACAGACTGAGTCACCTCTCTAATCTAAAAACTGAATTTTTAAGTACATTGACTGGGCTAGACAAATACGCCATACAGTTTCCTAGAAAGTTCAATAAATGCCATTGTTATAACTGTAAATGCCCAGGGAAAGATGCGAGAATCTTATAATCTTGGGATGCCTTTGAAGAAAGACATGGATGTCTTTTTGGTTTGATTTGGCCTCTTTGATTAACCATGACTCTTTGTTGTTCATTCCATGAGATTCTAGTGCATGAACAGAATAAACACAAGCTCAAGAGGCAACGTAAACTGCAGTCTGTTAATTTCTCCTCAGCTCTACCAAGTGTGCTAGGAGAGTGGAGTTTAGAAACTCAGTTAACAGCTGCCTGGGAACAGGATGCTCTACTCCCTGTCCAAATACACCAGTTAGTTTAATAACAACATTAATGCAAACTGGTAGGACTTACTTGCAAGTGAGAGCGGACAATTGACTTCTGCTTGTTAAATTCAAAGTTCTTCCTCATGAAGAAGTACAGAAGTGCCGAAGCTTCCATCTGAGTCAACCGTGACCTGTGGTTACAGCATTTTAGGACTTCATAGCAGAATGAGCCACAGAGGTCAGCAGGCCCTTGGAAAAACGCTGAAGGAAACTGGAGGGATGGAAGAATGAGGGAGTGAGCCGTGTTCTTTCACGTTTCTAATTCATAGACTAAAATGCTATTCAAAAATATGCTCTCTCTATTTGCAGCAGATGGAGGCATGCTTCTATCATTGAAGTCCAAGTTCAGTAAGCTCTTCTCTTGTGTTAATTATTCTCTTGCATCAATATTTCATGTGTTAATAACTGATAGCAACCTAAAATGCATGATGTCTTTGAAATATCCCATTATTCATTTGACACTGATATATCAGATGCTGTTTATAGTCATCTTCAAAGATGGTTTCTCTAGTTACTTGGTTTGGAACCCTTAAGTTAATGTTTTTTTCTTCCTTCTTTCCTTCCTTTATCAAACTTTCTATTCTAAAAACTCTGAGCAATCACATAGTTGGTCACCAGATAGTACCACCACATTTTGGTATTCCACTCATTTTGAGAGAGCTGTTGGGAATTGGTTCTAATGCTTTGCCTTATTTTGACTCCCAAAAGCCATGCTTCCAGACCTGCCTCCAGCTGCCTTCGATTGATAATAAAGAATTGTCAATGGCTGGGCAAGGAAATGGGTCAAGGTTTTTAGATTGCAAGGGCAATGGACTGAGAGAGAGGGAAGGAGAGGGAGATTCTCCATGACTCAGATGGAGAATAATCAGATTTAAGAGCTGCAGGAGAGAAAGCATTCTACATTGTAGGTGGAAAGGAAATGCTGCCCAATGGGGGCCTGCCCAGAATATCTTCAGCAGGGCAGCAAAGATAAAATATAGATTTAGCAGGCGTTAAGCCAGGAGGAATACCAGAGGGAAGTGTGTGCTAGCTGTGGGGAGGTTTAGAAGTGCCCAGTCATTGAGCTAGTCAAGACATATCAAAATAGCTTGTGTGTGTGTGTGTGTGTTTGTGTGTGTGTGTGTTTTACTCATGAACTCAGAGAGCTCTTAGGTAGGTGCAGTGCACACTTGACCCACTAGGAGTCAAAGTAGTTTGACTAATTCACCACTACAACAGCAAGTGACTGGTATCTAGTGAAACCAAAATAGCATGAGACAAACCTGCCCTGCACACTGAGAGAGGCAAAGATTATTAAGCATTTATTGTCACCTTGAGCTGAGCTTTCCCTAGGACCTGGAGTATCCTTACCTTGCACACAAACAGTCTCAAAGAAGCAAACACGTGTTTCAGGGCTGCAGCTGACTGGTTGACTTGGAAAAACAGCATGTACGTATCAAAGACCCTTTTCATGAGTGAGTTTTGACAGTCAGATTGTTGGAGCTGTCTCTGAAATTCAGAATGGCTGTTATTCGGGTTAAGTAGAGGGACGGTTGATTCCCTTCAGAAACATTTATTATGAACCTCCTGTGTGTCGAACACAATCCTGAGTGATAAAAGCAAACTCTTAAGTGAGAAGAGAGGATCCTCACATGCTCTCAGGGAAGCTTATACAGTAGTGTCTAAACCCAACCTAATCCGGATAAGACAATAACTAGAGTAGGGAGGTTTTACAGAAAGTGGTTGTGGGTTGTGGATTACTTTGTTTAAGAGGGTGAGCCAAGATCCTTCCAATGGATGAATGAAGGTGAAGGAATGTGACTCATAGAGACCTGGGAGGATTGCCATGGAGTAAGAGCCTTGGGTTGGAGAGAAGCTTGTGAGTTCAAGCTTGAGAAAGAACAGAGTGGCTGATGTGTGGCTAGTGGGTTGGGTCATGGGGGAGAGGATGAGGTGGCAGATAGGCATTGGGGAAGCCTTTTGACTTGTGTGCTTTTCAAGGCACACGTCCATCAGGCAATAAAGAATCAAATTTGAGTTGTGTTTGTCTCCCACCATGTTGGTATTTTTAATTGAAAGCAAGGCTCTCTTGGTGCAATGCTGCTAGGGTGAGAGGTTTTATTTAACAGAACCAACCATTCCTGGTACAGCCCTTAAAGCAGGTTCATTTGGTTGAGCTGTAAATGTTTTTCAGAGCATTGTTAAAATGCAATTGGTGGGAGAAACTATATACATTAAGAATGTACAATTGTATAAATTTGCCTTTGATAGATGCCCATGAAACAACCACCACAGTCAAGAAAATAAAACATCCACCACTACTTAAGGTGTTTTTGTTTTGTTTTGTTTGTTTGTTTTTTTGCAATCCTGTATTCCTGTCTTATCTCCATACCTCTAATCAGTCACTGATCTGATGCTTCTATTAAATGGCATTCTCTAAGTGGAACAACAAAGTAGTCTCTTCTGGTTTGCCTTCTGAAGCTCCATGAATGGTGTAGCCTGTATATTCACCTGTTGATGTGGGCTTTGGGTTGTTTCCAGTGGTTTTTGTTATTTAAAATAAATATGTTATGTGTATTTGTATGTAAAGGGTAGGTGCTTTTATTTTTTCCTCGGTCAGGTGCTACTATCAAATGTTTGGTCACCTGATAGCTATATAATTAGCATTTAAAATACTTATTTTTGTTTTGATTTATGCATATATGTGTGTGTGCCTGTTTATGCGCCATGTGTATGAAGATGTATGTATATAGAATAGATGATGGCATGAGATTCCCTGGAACTGGTACTACACGCAGCTGTGAGTGTTCCAGTGTGGGTGCTCAGAACTGAACTTGACACTCAACCACGTAGTTATCTATCCAGCTCTATAATTAGCTTTTAGAGAAACTACCACAGTCTTTTCCAAATTGTCTTTTCCCATTTGGAGTCTTACTTTCTGTGAATGAGAATTAGTAATTCTCTAAATATTTGTCAAAATGTGGTATGGATGGTCTTGTTAGCATTAGAAATTTTATTAAAGATATCATGATAACACCTCACCAATGTTGTATATATAACAAATAAGATAATATTCTTGTCATTAGCACTCCTTTTTAAAAGTAGTCATCAGTTAAAGCATAGAACTGCTTGTCTTTTGTTTTTCTGTTAAAATTCCTGGATTGAAGACTTGCTACCCAAGCTGTAGTAATAACATAATTATGTTACAGATTAGTACAGTTATACAAAATGCAGCAACATGTGTCAATAATATACTATGTATATATATATATATAATAGTGCAATAAGATTTCATATTGTGACTATATAGTCACATATAATTCAATAATATATTTGCCATCTAGTGTGAAGAAACCACAATGTTCACATAATGTCAAAATCACTGAGGGATGCACTTCTCAGCATTTGTTCCTGTCATTACATATTTCATCACTAATTATGTTAATAAAAGTACATAATTTATTATTTAAAAAATGTGGAGTCTTGTTCTCACTCACTGTAGATGCCTGGCAGCACAGGAAGAAGAAAGAGGAAGAAAGATAATATTGATAGCAGTGACACACCTGAGTGAGTGGCTTAAGCCAGTGTTAATCAACCTCTGGCAAAGTTTGAGAATCTCATTTAAAATGTTTCCCAATGCTGTGGAAGTTGATTTACCTCAGATTAATTGATTTTTATAAATCATCTTTTAAAAACTGTTCTTGACTTCTCATGGCTTTTCTCCTCCACCTGAATCATCCTTTTCCCAGAAAATATTATGATCATATTCACCTGGTGGACCTGGGTGAAGAGAGATAGCAGGTCCAGAATAGTGAGGCAGACCTCGGTGGCTATGTTGGCTTCTGTGTCTACATGGTGGACAATGTCTATTTCGTTGGAATTGCCTACAAAATACAAAACAGAACAGTGTATAAACATGTAAGACAGTTTTCTATGTCCAGTGAAACATTTCCATCTATTACAGTGTTTATTGGTATTTTGATGAATAATTTATAAAATCACAGTGCCTTTATTTGATCAATTTCATTTATTGCCCCTATTTTAAAAAACAAACCAACAAACACTTAGACACGTGTGCCCTTTCCATGTATCAGCTGCAGGGTTTCTATTATTTTTAAAATCATTTTTCTTTAATCTAGCCATCAGCAGGATCATACTTCTTCTGTGATCAGCCTGTTCAAAGATCTTGTTTCTGGGCTAACAGACTAAATGTATGGACAGCCTACACAAACAGCCTCCCCAGAACGCCACATTGTGTATTCAGAGATTAAGGCAATGTAGATTTTAACAAGTAACCATGAGTCACATGCTCATCATTTCCATGCTTCACAACACCAGGTTCTATTTTTATCTTATTGCCAAGCTGGATGTAATGTATCTCTGGAGTCATGATGTCATGGTTACCGCTTGTGGGAGATGGACATTTGCATCCTCTTCCCCTTAGAATCATCAATAATTAACTGGGTAAGAGAGAACCCCATAAACCTCACAGCGCCAAAAGTACCTCGATGAGCTACCCTGAGACCACTACACTGAGTTTCATTTTTCTGTTCTCTTCCCTGTGGAAGGCATTTTCAATTTTTCTGCCTAGCTACACACTGGTGATTCTTTTTTTTTTTGAAGAAATACTTGCAGGTCTATGGCAGTGGCCTTCAGAACAGTGGTTTCCCTGGCATGACGACATTCCTCTGTCTCACATACAATGCACTTCCTGTCCTACATACCTGCTGAGAGAATTGCTTCCAGTTCACTTACTGTTCATGGTGTTGTCCAACATCTGTAGAAGTTTGGGGTTGGAAAGTGCATTTTTGCCTCGGATTATAGGTAAAGTCTGAGACCTGTGCTGCTTATGTCCCTCGTGACTGGAAGTCGTGTGCATCCTGGAACGGAGATGAGAATTATGGCTGACTCTACCCAGCAATGCCCTACTTAACCAGTATTCATTCAGATAGTTGAAAGGACTTGACTGGGCTGAATCTGGGGAGAGTCAACTTTGGCTTTTTAATGAGTTCTGGGACGTATGGCTGGGATGTTGGGGATTGAAGTTTTCTCCCAGGTATTGAGCTTATTGCAGTCTGAAAGTGAGGGCAAAGCCCTGGTTTCCAGGAAATGAGGGCCAGCAGGATCTTCCATCTATAAGGAGGAACCTTAACACTTGTCCATCACGGATGGTTGACAGTGGTGAACTTAAGTGTGTTTCAATTGCTATGAAACATGTGAAGCAATTCTTTTTTTTTTTTCAAAGATTTATTTTATTATTTTGTTTTGTGTATATGAGTACATTGTCACTGTCTTCAGACACACCAGAAGAGGGCATTGGATCCCATTACAGATGGTTGTGAGCCACGGTGTGGTTGCTGGGAATTGAACTCAGGACTTCTGGAAAAGCAGTCAGTGTCCTTAACAGCTGAGCCATCTCTCCAACTGTGAAGCCATTCTTTATTGTATTCTCTTGTATTACAGTTTGCAAAGCAAACCCATGATTCCATCTTTTAAATTTACTCTCTCACTGGAAGCCCACTTCTATAGGTCTCCATGGATGGCAGCAATATTTGTTTTGTTATTTATTGGAGATATATAGTTTCCTATTTCTTCCTAATGTACTTTTCTAAAATACCCACATCACATATTCTTAATGAGAATATAAATCTGAGAAGAATAAATCAAGCTCAGGAAAGTTTGGGGAAACAATTTTTAATGGTTAGATCCTGAAGATCTTGCAGGTGGAATTTCAGGGCCAGTGATTCTGAATGGACAGGTTAAGGAGGGAGTGAGCAAAGTCTGCAAAATTGGAGATCAGCTAGTAAGTCGATAATCTAAGGAGACTCATGAGTATTCCCTGGCTTCCTCATGGCCTCTGACCCTTTAAAAAACATGAGTTTCAAGAATACTAAGAAATTCTTTCAATTACTCATCAGAGCTGGAGTCATGATTCCAGAGTGCCTTTTTCCTATATTGCTAAGAACTAAGGGGAATTAGCTAAGAATTTTATTGAAATTCTACACACCCTTAGGTTTTAGCTAAATCGAAATGCCTATTAATCCTCATCCATTCAAGGCATTGTGCTTTAACTGAACATAAATAAACCATAGCCCTTCATTTCTGTTTTTAAGTCCGTAAGGGAGCTGGAGAAACAGCTAAGAATTTTCTTCAGATAAACATATTAAGCTTCCTAAAACCACATTTGTTTTGACATATGTACATATATGAGTGTATCCACCCTCACACATGCATGTTCACATATGAAGAGCACAACACATCTGTGATTTTAAATACCAAGCCGAGGTGATATTACCATTGTGATAAGAGACCCGATGTTTGGCAGGAAGGATTGGATCCCTTGAGAGTCCCATTGTTCTGGGTAGACTGCACAAACTTAAATGCTGCAGCAATTTTCCTGCAAAGAACACAAGTTTAAAGCACAGCTCCCACATTTATAATTTATACATAAAAACATAATGACAAGTGACAAGCAATTACTGAACAATGAAGATATTTCATATTCTGTGAATTAATGAAAAGTAAGGGGCTGGCTCATGTGGTAAAGTACTTGCTATGAAAGAAAGCATTCTGAACTTCTGCCTTCTGAACTCCAGCATCTCTGTAAATGGAGGTCCATCTGTAGTCCCAGTCTCAAGATGCAGAATCAGGGATCCACTGGGCAAGATGGTTAGCTAAAATAACCATATTGGTAATCTCTGGCTTCGGATGAAGAGATGTTGACTCAGTATTTTTAGGAAAGAGTGTTTGAGGAAGACACCTAATGTCAACCTCTGGTTGCATGCAAACACATGCAAATGCACACAGCCCAACACCACATATATAAGCAAAATAAAAATAAAATTAACATTTCAGTTTCTTCTGAGAATAGGAAATTAGAGGGCTTTGGATGTTCTTGTCTTTGTGACAAATGGTGCTAGATTAATTTTTGTTTTTAACCTTACTAAAAGCATGTTTTTAAAGAGATGTGTTTCATCCATATAAATTTATCTGTCTGTCTATCTATGTATCTATGTATCTAAGTATCTATCTATCTATCTATCTATCTATCTATCTATCTATCTATCTATCTATCTACCATCTATGTATAAAAATATCTATATAATAAAACATCCCCCCTCTCCCATCCTGGTCTTCTTCAGAAGGTCAGAGGTCAATCTTGGGTGTTAGCTCTCACCTTCCATCTTGTTTGAGACAGGGTTTCTTATGTACCACGGTGAATGTTAGACTATCTGGCCTGAGAGCTTCCAGCAGGAAGAGAATTCTCACAGGAGCAGTGGGATTATAGGCCCCTTTCTTGTGTCTGACTTTATGTGGGGTCTGGGATCCAAACCCAGGTCTTCATTCTTGCATGGCAAGTAGTTTACTCACTGAGCCATATTCAAAGCTCCATTGTTTTGTTTTTAAAGACTATATTAGTCTACTAGAATTTAAAACAATTACCTTATTATATTGCGTTTCCCTAGGTATCTAAAATTCTGAAGACAAACGCTAGAAGGGGAAAAAAAATTCTAATTATTTACATTCCTTAATTTATATATACAACATAACAATTCATCTAAATATATGGAAAGAAAAATAGTAAATTTTCTTTACATATTCCATATACTATTGTTGATATTTATTTACCATAGGGCTTCTTTGAATGAAGAGCGGTATAGTGAGCTATTTTGAAAGTTCCAGAAAATAAGTTATTGGATCAACCCTAAACTTACTCCAAGATGCTGAAGAAGTCTGACACCTCTGGACTGGGTGCTCTCTGCCAGTAGGCAATCAGAGTCTCTAGAAAGAAACACAATATGGTATGAGGCTCTTGGAAATGTAGGTTTCTTTCTTTTTCTTCTTTGAAATTGACTTGAAGACATCCCACATACCATCTGAAATGGTCTTCATAATATAAAGAAAACACATAAGAAGACTCCTGGTTTCTGCTTGATCTAATTTGTCAAACCGAAGCGTTGACCCAATCAAAGACAAGGGCCTTGGGATCTGGGAATCAAAGGACCAATAGGGATAAGTAAGACTGAGAGCGCCTTGGCTTGTAGTTGCACTGTTTGACCTGTGTGGCGGAGGGAAGCTGCACCTTTTCACAGTTGTCTGTCTTCTCACTGCTCTTCTCTGTGGTACTTGGGTTGGAGTCGAGGCTCGCTAAGGATGCTCTGGAATCTGCGTGGTTCACTGTAGAAATAGCTATTGATGAAAATGCTGCAAACAGAAGCCACAGCACACGTATGGTGATGAGATGTATGAACACAAACAAGAGCAAACATGAGGAAACAGGGCTGCTCATTGCTGAGGTGGATATAGCACTGTGAAATAGAATCTGGGATTGACTTGGGAGCTACGCAACATTTAAAGCATTGCAATGATAGCCATGATGGATCTGGAAACATCGAAACTGTTTTAAGTGCATATAAAGTTTGTTCTTTTGATCTCTTTAAATGAAAAAAATATAGACAAAGATAACTCTTATTTTAACAAAAGATGGTTTGGAGGAAGGAGTGTTTAACTTGACAGTTTATGAGAAATAGAAATGACATTTCCAAAATAGTTCTTAATATAATCCTTAAAGCTGAAGAGCTATTATATTTTTAAAAAGCTGTGCATAACAAAAAGCTAAAGACTGCAGAATAATTTGATAACTTCTGAGCAGACAGCCCTTTAAGCTACGCAGGAGTGGATGTTACTGGATGACATCTAAAGGAGTATGTTAAAGACTCTTGTTATATTTTATGGTGTACTTTGCCAGGTATATTATGCATATGAATTATGGATAGAAAGCACCATGGTATACAATGTAAACATGGATGAGTGGTAAACATGAGTATTCTCAGCAGATCTTGAGTACCTGCTATGGAATTTAAAACATCTTTAGAAAATGATGTGTCCACAGAGGTAGCATGTTTCATGGACGTCTGCGTCTGAAATCCTCCATTAGTGCTGAGGTCATCTCTAGATCCCTGCATAGAGAAATAAGAGTTAGTGGGTTTCAGAATGGTAGACCATTATGCCTTTTACATCCCTCTCAATTAGGTATTCAGTTTGGCATTTTATACACTGGCAGAGATGTCACACTAAAGTGGGCAAATGAAAATGAATATTATCAAAAGTGTAGTCTTGCTCATAGTTTGATTTATTTTTTTATGCAAAGTGTTAAAGTTTTTATTCTTTTACCATTTCCTTCCTCCCACTAAGTCCTCCTCACACTATTATGTCTTCCGCCTTTGTCTCTGCTGTGTGACTCACTGGATTTCACAGAGTCTAGTTGAGTAGGCATGGGTTATCCACTGGAGCATGAAGAACTCAGAAATGGCTACATCCTTGGAGACAAAGAATCTCTTTTCTCCAGCCTCCCTCCATTGCCATTAGCTCCCCAGTGTAGGCGTCCTATGATCCTCCCCACATCTATGACTGAATGTTTATGGGCTCCGTCTTATACAGGGCCCAGTGCAGGCAATCATAGCTGTTGTGAGTTTCTGAGTTAAAAACTGTGTCATATGACAGCATTTCATAGCTTTCCTCCTCAGTGTTTGGCTTTTACATTCTTTCTGTTCCTTCTTCTGGGAATTTTTTTTTTATTAGATATTTTCTTCATTTACATGTCATATGATTTCTCCTTTCCCAGTTTCCCCTCCAAAAAACAAACAAACAGACAAACAAAAACAACAAGAACAAACCCCTGTTGCCTCCCCCATCCCCATGCTTGCCACCCCACCCTCTCCCACTTATTGGCTCTGGCATTCCCCTACACTGGGGCACAGAACCTTCACAGGGCCAAGGGCCTCTCTTCCCATTGATGCTTCTGGGAATTTTTTAAATGATGCATGAGAGACAATCTTTTCAATGTGGGCTGGAACAATTACTGATATAGCAATGATTAAACTATAGATTTAATTATCCCATATATATACATATATATATATATATATACACATATATGCATATATATATATATATCCATCACTAGGGACTAGATTTTAAATCTGTATGTTTTGAGCATCTTGACAAATGTTTTCTGTTAGACAATTTGATATTAAGTCACTTTACATTGTGTTAAGCCCTTTATCCCAGTTTACAAATATGAAAACAGAGGCCTAGAGAACTTGAATAACTTTCTAAAAGGTATGCACATGTTACATGCTGCCGATGGGCTATGATCGTTCCTCAAACAAAAACATGTCTAAAGGCATGATCTTAACTTTTTGAAGGTTCTATCTTGGACTGTTCCTGGATTCAGAGTGTGTTTGCCCTCTCTCATGAGTTTATTTTCTTATGTATGTCTTTACATGTTCATGTATGTGTGTGTACAGGAACACATGGATGTGGAGGTCAGAGGTCAATGTCAGTTGTCTTCTTCCATCACTTCCAGCCTTACTTTTGTGAGGTAAGGCCTTTCAATGAACCTGGAGCATGGTAGAGTTTGCCTGGCCAGTGAGCCCTAGAGAATTCTCTGTCTCTACCTTCTCCATGCTGAGTTTATAGATTCATGTCATGCACGCAGCCTTTTATGGAGATGCTGGGGATCAAAGTCAGGTCCTCATGCTTGCATGCAAGCACTTTGCCACTGATGCCATCTCTGAGCCCCTGGGATAGTTTTCCATACTGTCACCATACTAGCTTCGTGGACAATTGTCACAGTGGGCCACACTTGGCTTTTGACCCTATGAGACACTTAGTTTCCCTGGGGAAAAATGGGGAGTAGTTGGTGAAGAACGGAGATTGAAGATAAGGCCATGAAAACATTATACAATCTGCAAAAGTTGTGCAGACGTGAATGGTACTTTAGAGAATAAAAAGAATGAAAACAGTCCCATAGAGAGTGATTCTGGAAGCACCCATTAGGGACAAATGGTATTGATCGAGCACTTGTTGGAAATTGTTGTTTAATCCTAGCTTGCTTACAGTGATGAAGAAATGGTTATACAGCACATAAATATAAATAAGAGAAATTCCTTAAGGAAATGGAAATTTGGAGAACTGTGCAAAGGTACCTGATTGGATGTATTCACGGTGAAAGGATACAGGTCCTTCAGGTAGATTCTTGGCATATTGTCCAGGAGCATGCCATACAGTGGCATGTACAGACTTGCTATCTGTGCCTGCTTCCTCTAGGTGAAGGCAGACAAGAGAAATGATGCACATGAAAATCAATAGGCTCAGGGGTTTTATATTCATTTAATGCAGCGGACCATTAAACGGTGTTTGGGGGAGAGAGAAAGAAAGGCTACTTACAGGTTCCCTGTATCGATCATCGAAAGAATGCTTAGCCATTAGATTTTTTAGGACGGCTAACGCTAAGTGCCTGATGTCTTGGTCCTCCTGCAGGGCAAAGCCAACTTCTCGGAGAAGAATTCCAATTAAGAAGTGTTTGCGGCAAAATTCGTTTGTGACCGAGTACTCAGGCATATCTTTGAGAGGAAAAGAGTATGTTATGGAAAACTGAATAGCCACTTTACAATTACAAAAGGCAGATCAAACAGTTACTAAAACCTCTGCTCCTGAGCAGGAGGGAATCTACAAGACAGCCTTGCTACAGAGATGTGGCCCGCTGTGACCTTGGGAGTGTCTCCTCAGATGGGAAAAATGTTTGCTGACAACACAAGCATAGATACTAACACAGTAAAGTTAACAGCCTTGGCCTATTGAATGGCCTGCTCACATCACTGCTGGGACTAAAATGTAAACGTGCTTTGTGTCTGTAAGAATCGAGAAAGGTCCTAGGGGAAAAGGGCTGCATTGAGTTAGACCTTGGAGGATGCTGGATAGTTTAGAATTGTTGTGGGGGAGGATTCTGGGAGAGAGGGAAGGCTTAGTTTCAATGGCACAGGGTTCTGAAATACAGACAGGTATGTGGAAACAGATGTGTGTGAGGGATTAGTAAATACAGTGGTCAAAAGATGGGGTCTGGGAATCGAGGTTTGAGATATCACGTGCGTGCATTATGAGCGCACACGTGTGTGTGTGTGTGTGTGTGTGTGTGTGTGTGTAGATGGCAGAGTAATCTAAGAACAAATTCTGTATCCAGCACTTATGTGCCCCTCATTCAAGTTCTGTAGGAGTGGCTAAGACAAGTGTTTTTCTTTTGTTTTTGTTTTGTTTTGTTTTGTTTTGTTTTTGTTTTGCCAAAGTTTATGGGAGAGGAACAACAATGAGCTTTAGACATCATGGAATGGGGGTCCACTCGGGTTAGCACAATGAAGATGGGTGTGGCTTGGAGAGCTGAGCCATGAAGACTAAGCATTTGAGGGTTTCCTGCTGTTACGGAGCATCACTGTGCTTGCTGTCTTTGTGGCCTTTACATTTTTCCTAATATATGGGTTGTAGGGAAACTCTAGAGGCCTTCTAGTCCCTCACTGGCAGCATCACTGGCAGCATCACTGGCACTCACAATAATAATGCTTGATCTTTCTCTGGCATTCCTGCTGGAGCAGATTAATGATCCAATCCCCACCCTTGGAAAGAATTTAGGAATGTAGATCATCAGCAATGACCACCACCCTTAGAAAGCGTTTGGAAAAATAGATTGCTGTTGAAGCTAGGTTAAGATGTTTCTGATAGTGGCTCTGCTGTATAAAATCTCAGGGAACAATCTGAACTTGAGAAAGGCACACTCTTAATGGTGGAGCTGGGGAGTTTTTGAGGTCAGGGAACAAGAACAATGGTAGCCTGACCAGTACTGGCTGCCTTTCTTGCTGAAGCAAGACCAAGGTGATGATTAATTTCTTTTCTCATTATTTGCTCTGATCTGGTTTAATAAAAAAAAAAAGTTAAATGAGTAGATGCGCATCCTGAGGATTTGAAGTAGAAATGACTGATTGTTTTTTAAATAAAAGTTTAGATTTGTGATTCTTTTAAGATTTTCATAATATTGCTTTTTAAGATAAATAATAAAATAGTTGATCCTTTCTTTATAACCCCAAATTGCTGCCTGCCAGTAAGAAAATTACCTTGTTCGCTCACAGTTTGTTAATCTATAACAAGTTGCTTAGTTACGAATGTATGTGGGTTCTTGGGAATAATTTTTTTTTTTTACCTGTACAGTGTAATGCTTTCTCATGGGAAGGTATTGGGGAACAAGCTGTTTTTCCAGAATTGTTCACAAGAAGAAAATTAGAATGTAATCACATTGTAACATTATATTGTTTGAAAGGTTTTGCTGGGATATATAAGCTATGGGTGGAAAAAATACAGTTGCTGCAGTCAACTCCTGGGAGCTTGTCCCATCTTCCGAATGTATATATGTGCATAAATGTGTATATGTGTGTGTGTGTGTGTGTGTGTGTGTGTTTGTGTGTGTGTAAAATGGTTGGGGCCATCTTGCTGGAGTTTGGTTTCATCCACTAAAACGTGTATATATGTATATATGTAAGGTAGTTGGAGCTTTGCTTCCTTCCATCAAATATGTGTGTGTATGTGTGTGTATGTATGTATATGTATGTAAAGTGGTTGGAGCCTGCTTTATTCACCAAGTGTGTGTGAGTGTGTGCCTGCTTTACATCTTCAGCAACTGCACATCCCCTTCTTGGATTACTGAACATACTGTTCAGAGCTGGTCTTCAACAATATTTTTGCTTTTGTTTTGTTTTTTTCAAGACAGAGTCTCTCTGTAGCCGTGGCTGTCTTGGAACTTACTCTGTAGACCAGGCTGGCTTCGAACTTATAGAGATCCGCCTACCTCTGCCTCCCGAGTACTTGGATTAAAAGTGTGCAGCCCCACTGCTTGGCTGACACTAAGGGTGTTGAGATCAATGGCCTTATTAAGCTTGTGATTTATTGACTTATTAATATGGTGTTGGGATTTAGGTGAATTATATAAGGGAGTATATAAAGTGAGAGATGCAACTCAATGTAGAGGGGACAAAAGAGATGGTGTTTGGGCGGGGGTCATAGGAACTTGTAATAGCAAGAACATCAGGACTAGCTGACAGAGGAGGGAGAGGGAAAAAAGCCAGTGGGACTGGAAAATCTGAGCTGAACTATTATATTAATTATTTTGTGAAGATTAGACTAACTTGCTTCTTGGTCATGATGTTTGTGCAGGAATAGAAACTCTGACTAAGACAATCATTTAGTAATGCAACTTGAGGATATATGCCCAAAGCAATTGAAATCAGAACATTTCTCTCTTTTTTTTAACTAATACATAAAAAATAAAATAAAATTTCTTCATGAGAATGAGGCAGCATTAATGCCTTGTATATGCATATACATATATGTCTATATATGTGTGCATTTAGATATATATGATGCATATTTAAATCATCTAAACATATTTATGTCCTAAATATTTATTATTCTTCTATCATGAGAACATTCAATGTCCTTTCTTCTAGCTTTTTGAAATGTATTGTATATTACATTACCCAGTATCATTATTCTAGTATGAAACAGCAACCAGGACTTCTAGCTTCTACTGAACCACAACTGGTTACATCTTGGCCAGTCTTTCTCCATGCCTCTCTTACATACTTCCTGAGCCTCTCAGAACCACAACTGTACCTTCTCAACTTCTAGATGCCCATGTTTTAGAATCACATTTAAGTGAGATCAAGTGTAACTTGTCCTTATTTCTGGCTCATTTAACTCACCGGAGTGAGATCCAGTTCCATCCATCATGCCACAAAGGACACTAATATTTAATGGGCAAACAGTGATCCACCTTGAAATATGCATTTTGTTCCTTAGTAGTTGAAGCCCTAGGCTGTTCCCATTTCCTACATCCCTTATGTGAATAGTGCTTCAGTGACCATGTGCCTTCTCAAGGACATGGTAAACATACCTCTTCATATTTATACAGTAGAGGGATCTATCTATCAACCTATTTATAATCTATCTATCTATCTATCTATCTAGCAATCATCTACCTACCTACCTATAATCTCTTTATCTATCTATCTATCTATCTATCTATCTATCTATCTATCTATCTATCTATCTATTCTTATCTATGTATCACCTAGGTATCATCTATTTATTTATCTACTATCTATCCATCTATGTATGTATGCATGCATATATGTATCTATTATCTATCTATCATCTATCTGTCTGTCTGTCTGTCTGTCTGTCTTTTATTTTGAGACACCTCCAAACTGTTTTCACCCATGGCTTTATTAATTTACATTCTCACCAAGAGTGCACAAGGACTCTCATTTCTCCACACATCTTGCCATCATCACCCATTTCAGACTTCATATAAAAATCAACATTTTAATATAAACATCTGCAACTCCATGTTTGCTGGGATTTTATTCCAAAGATATGAAAAGGTGCAGGAAATCTGCTTTTTGTAAGTAGTAGAGAGAAATGTTGGGGAGTGAAAACAAAACACATATACCCAGGATCTCATCTATGGATGTTCAAAAGCTGAGCTCAAGGAAGTAGACCAGAAATGTAGTTTTGACTGGGGACTGGGGAGATGAAAGAAATGAAGCATTTTTCTCCCAGGAATAGACTCTCATTGAGGAGATGAACGTGTTATGATGCCAAGTATGTAGCATGGAAACTGTAGTTAATAGTAATGCTTTATCGACCAAATTGTAAGGAACACATGTGGATAGCTTGGGACTATGTTGTACATATGAGGAAAATTTCAGGTGACTTGGAAAATTAAGACTGCAACTCCTGAAGAGTAAAATGCAAAGGAATTAAAGTTAAGGTATCAAATTATGTGTGACAAAAGAGAAAAGTTCAGACAAGCATTTGAATACACTGGTTATAGGTTAACACATGCTAATTGTAGCATCTGTGTCCATTAACATATTACTGCTATGGGGCTTATGCAGGTAATATGAAATATCCCTACTTACCTGAGGCATGTAATTCTCGAATTGATTCTGAAGGTGTCAAAGGATCTACATATGGAATAAATAGAGAGTAATTTCAGATACATCTATACTCAGATACATATATACATATATTAATTAGTTTAATTTATAGGAGAAATTTAAAACATATTTCAATTTATTTGTTATTATATCACCATTTTCCAAGAAAACTTAGGTTGTGTGTCCCTCAATTTCATGAGCAGAATTACTATATATATAAAGATTTTTACTGCACTGTTGGCCGAGAATGACTAATTAGAATTAAGACGACCAAATAAAGATTTGATCCCAACCCTGAATATCTTAGCTAACTTATCTAGCCAAGAATAACTTGGCATTCAGTTGGGGAAAAAAAAAAGAAATTCTCCTCCTCTTCTCCTTCCCTTCTTCTTCTTTCTCTCCCCCTCCCCTTATTATTTATTCATTGCTAGGGATCAAAACTTAAGCTTCATACATTCTAGGCAAGGAATCTACTACTGATCTATACTTTTAAGGACAAATAAAATAACATCCCAAACAAACAACACCCAAAGCCCCAAAATGTTTTTGTTTGACTTAAAATTTCTACTTTTTCCCTCTACTATGGAATGTGCAAGGTACACTGGAAAAAGGATGTGGTCATCCATGTAGATTATATTTAAAATGGAGATATTAGCGTCTTTCTGGGTCTGCTGCAGTAACTTTTCTTCTGTAGTGTCAATGGAAGCTGCCACAAGAGACTCTCTTCCTACTAGCTTTGGATTTCTTGACCTTCAACATGGCAGTGTTAACAGTCTATTCATAGCTCGGGAGCAAGGAACTTCAAGTTCCTGAGTCAATTTCAGTATTTTCTTTGTACTGGATGCTCAGTTAATTTCTGATGTTTACATTCACTCATGATTTTTTTCCCCATAGGCACACATACTCTCACAAGCACACACGCACGTTTCCAAATTTACAAAATGATCATTCTGTTGCAGTATTTAAATGTGGTGATGAATATCAAATTTAGTAAATGAAACGTGCTCTGTTCTCATCTCTGTACCCAGTCTTGTACCCTTTCTGGCCTAGGAGTGTCAAGATTTTATAAGGCAGCTTTTCCTCCTTCCTCCCTTCCTTCTTTCCTTGTTTTCTTCCTTCTTTTTCCTTTCTTTCTTTCTTTCTTTCTTTCTTTCTTTCTTTCTTTCTTTCTTTCTTTCTTTCTTTCCTTCCTTCCTTCCTTCTTTCCTTCCTTCCTACCTATCTACCAGTTTTTCTTGAGTGACTCATTTAGAAGAACTTCATTCTGACACAGTTATGCATGCTAATTAACAGTGTCCACTGGAATAATGCTCCTGACTTTGTCCTCCCCATCTTTAGGCATCAAAATCAATGGAAATCTGTCTTTCAGAGCTAGTAGGATTCTAGGTTATAATTCCTTGGTTTATAGAAACAAGGTTGAAAGTTCTGGATTTCTCTCAGATGAAAAAGGGAAGAGAAATACAGAGTTGCAGTCATAACACATGGAGCAAATCCTCTTGTAATTTTACCGGATGATTAGGCTTAGATAGCCGCATTGCGTCTTCAAACAGAATGGTTAAGGAAACTGGAGAACAGAGTCAGAACAAGTGCCAGCCTTGTAGGGACCCTGGATGGTGTGCGGACTTCTTACCTGGAATGTTTGCAGATCTTATGGGGAGACACAGAGGGATAAAATGTTCATGTTGACAAACTTCCTGAAGGAAATCAAACTTATACTGGCATAAAGTCTGAAATAGAAGCAAACAGCATGGCTATTGTTTGTACATCATGGAGTTTCATAAAAACAAGAAAAAAAACCCAAAAAACAAGAAAGGTATGTGCTTCAATTGGACTGAGACAAAGAAGAAATAGTTAATTTTGTATGACCACCCAGTAGTTCCTAGGTGTAGGGGAGTCTGCTTGCTCAGAAGTGCTGCTTGTGGTCACACTCCTTATCTTTGCACACAGGTCAAGACAACCTATAGGAAGAGAGCAACTATAACCCACATTCCCTTCCTATGAGAGAAAACCCTGAGCTGTGCTTTTAGCTTATGTTATATGTGTTTATTGTATATTTAGTTCTGTTGCATTATGTGAATAGAGCCCTCTTAAGACTCCAACTCAAATCACAGAACAGACTGTGATCATAAACAGGTGAGGTTCAGCACCAAGGCAGACAATGGTACATATTGTCTGAAGTGGCATCAACTCCACAGGTCACTGGTTCTTAGTATCTGTCATTTAGTTTCTTTCTCCCCGTCTTTCCCAAAAGATGTGTCTTTTCCATAACATCTGTGTTTGGACAGGGATAGCAGTTTAGACTTGATCTATGATAAACGTAATTTATATAGGAATGATTAGCTGTCATAACAGTTTTATATTCATTCTCATGTTGAGAGACAAGCGAATTAGCTTGTCACTACTATATACACTAATATTAGTTCACAAAATATAAAAATATACTTTTACCTCAGATTAGAATTCTATTTTTGGCAACAACATTCAATAATGTAGAAAACTGCCATTTCAAACAAGAACAGTATTTGATGTGCTCTTTTGTATGTCAGCAAGTGTATAATTAAATTATACACATATATTAATTATTCTTCACTGAGAATATGCCAATTGATCTTCAGAAAATATACAGGTCTAATGCAATTATATTTAAATGGAGATTATTCACAGTTCATGCATCATAGGAGCACAACTGGATAGTCTTTAAAGAAATATTTAAAGGACTTTATACAGCTAAGGTTATTTCTACAATAGAGTTTACAGGTATGAGTACGTGTGTGAAAAAAATGAGAAAGATCTCAAATAACAGCTTAATGTACATCTTAAGGTCTCATAAAAAGAGGAGGTGTAAACCTCAAAGGAAAGAGTTGTTATCAAAAATAATGAAGGTTGAGGGAAGAAATTAATGAAATAGAAACTAAAAGAAATACATAAAAAATCAACTAAAGAGTTGGTTCTTTGGAAAGATAAAATGATTGACATACCTTATTCAAACTGACTAAAGAAAGAAGATCCAAATTAATAAATTAGAGATAAAAAGAGTATTGTAATAAACTATAATGAAGTCCAGAAGACTGTTAGGGAATATTTAAAACTAACCCTGGGACATCTAGAATCAATGAATGTTATTAATGATATGTTATCTAATAAAATTAAATTATGAGAATATAAACAACTCCATATCAATGAGACTAAAATAATTATAAAATGTCTGTCAACAAAGAAAAGTTCCAAACCAGATGGTAGAGACCTTATTTTATGACTCACGAAGTGGAGGCTAGGTCTGTATTTCAGCAGATACACACAGAGATTACCTTAGTTATCATGTTGGCTTGGGCCAACCGTTCCTTCCATCCGCAGTCCTTACCTTGAACTCACCAGAAGAGAACATGCTGATGTAATTGTTCACCATCTTAAACACGAATCCCCGGTCCATAAATGTAAAGCAGCGCTAAGAAGATATAATTCCCAAATCAAATCTTTTTACTTGTGGGACTTTAGGAAAGACGATTATATACTGAATCAGAGTAATATTCAACTAAGTGTGCTATGTAAGTGTTTAAAAAAAATCTCTAAAGCACGAGATGAAATACCCATCTGATTATAGCAAATAATTCAAATGTTACAGATAGGATTAATGCTTGAGGTTCCAAACCTGTACCCAATGACTGTTTAAAATATTGCTTGGAATTTTTGTAATGAGTTATTTTAGGCTTTCCCTTTTATATACAAAGTTGACTGTTTTTTAATTACTTGGTGACATCTGATTACTGTTTTTAGTGCATTGATCCCAGAGTAGCTTGGGTGGAGAGCATCTGTACCTCTGGGTAGGATGAAAAAGGGTACAATAGGCCAGTACTCTCTTCATTCTTATTGACTTCTTTCCCCAGCAGACTGTTTTCTATTTCATCCAGGGAAGCATGCATTTGAAGAACAAAGAGAAGAGACCCTGCTGTTTCTATCAGGGAGCAGTTAGTTCCCTTTATTTTTCTCTACTACTTTTAACAATCCTCCCCTAAAGCTTTCGTTTTCTTTTGTGTCAATAAATACCATTAAATTTAAAGTATGTGTATATGATGATCATTTATGATACTATCTTTCCATTCATAAACTTGTGTGTGTGTGTGTGTATGTGTGTGTGTGTGTGTGTGTGTGTGTGTGTGTGAACCTGAAGTCTATGTGATCTGTTGCTATTGCTGTTATTAGTAGATGTGCTCACTGTCTTTCTGTTCTTTTCGCCATTACCATTTATGTTGTCATCTTGGACAGTATCTTTTGCCTCCACATAAAATTTATACATAGACAGCAATGACCTCAAGAGAATGACATCACCACAATGTGACTCCTCTCAACATTTCCTCTTCCTGTTTGAAATTATTCAGAAGCACCGTGACTTGACAACACTTAGGTGCACATTTTTATCTAACCTTCATTTTTCTTTAATGAGCCTCTGGGTTCCAATGAATATTAAACATATTTCAAGAGAAAAGGTGTAAAAGTGGAAGTGTTCGTCTCACTGTCAAGTTCTGATACTTCATTATAAATAGAGATTAAGTTAATGACATTTAGGATACCTTGCAGCCACTGTCAAGGGGACTTGAACACAACAGTGCTCTCACATAGCTGTACCTTAAGGAATCTGGCAACGCTGTGGTTCGCCCTTTTGGTTTCCTCAAGGGCATCCTTGCATTTCCAAATCACATGGTCGCACAGGCCCATCACCAGGTTGTCTAGTTCACTTTGGTAAGACTCAGGGAATCTTTGAGCTCTGGGAAGCTAAGGAAAGAATGTCTTGCTTATAAAATGGTGTGTGAATTTCCAAACCAGGACAGCAAACTGAAAGACTTACCTTATTTTATAGAATAGCTAATCAAAGGAGTTCTTTGGAAAACTTCAAAGCAGTCATAAAACTTCCAAGCCTTTTAAGTTTCAAGGTCATAATTTTGTTTTTACTAAATGTTCTCTTCTAGCTTGGCTGGTAAATTTATACTTTTTTCATTAAAAACTTAATCTCAAATACTCAAATCACATAGACATGTGCAAAGTAAGATGAATAATATTATGCCCTCATATTAATTCCTTCCTTTTGCCTCCCAAGAAATAACTATTAAACTTTAAATAAAATATATTAATTTTAAGATGAATATTATTCTAAAACATTCTTTTAGTCATATAGCTCTATTTATTTTAATTTATAGTGAATTTTAAAATATAAATCTAGGAAAAAATATAAATCTAGGAGTGTTCATCCTTAAAAGAGACATCTTTTATAGCAAGGCCCATTTCTAGTGCAAGAAAAAATTATAAAAGAGAGTAAGGAAAGATTTTAAATCATGAAGGATTGGGAATAGTATCATGGAATGTTGCCATCTAGATATGACATTGTTATGGCTATTGTAATCAAACAGTGGCTACAGAAACCTATACAGGATGCTTTCAATCATGGGCAGAGGGAGTGCCCACAAGACCCTACTTAAGTCCCTAAGGTTCTAATGACTGCTAGTGGATGCTGGAGGAGTGATATGTAATTTTGTCTAATTGTGTGGCCTATGGGGAACTAGATGGGAAGAAAAAAGGGGTTCAGAAGGAACAGAAGGGGGAAAACAAAGGGAATTGGGGAGGAGTGAATATGACTATAATATGTTGTATATATGTATGACATTAACAAAATGGAAAGAAATATGGTGATAATGAATATCCCGGGGATGATTCAGTTGGTAACTTCTTTGCTTTGGAAGCAGGAGTAACTGTAATGGCTGGGTATGCTGGCTTGCATCTTCAACAATATCACAGGGAGTAGGAACAGAGACAGGTGGATTCTTGGAGCTCATTGGATAGAGAGTATAGCCAATCATTGAGCTTTAGGTTCATTGATAGACTGCCTCAAGAAAAATAAGATGAAGAGTGATTGGTGTCAATCTCTGGCCTTCACAAGTACTCACCAAACACATGCTTTCTTATACACACACTCACACACACACTTACACATTATCACATATACATTGTATACTAATCAAAATAAGAATGTAAAAACTTATAACAAGAAAATAAATGGATGAAAATAGATCCTGGTCTGAAATAGTTTCTAACATGAGTTCTAGTCAGTCCTAAACTATGGTTCCAGAATTTACAAAAGACAAGAAATATCAAGATCCTTATGACACTAGATGTAAAAGGGCTTGGATGTGATATTGTATAACATACTTATTACAATTTTATATCATGTTTGGATGTCTTTATAAAGGGGAAAATTTTAGACAGCCGAGCTCTCTCTCTGGGTTCACATAGGGCTTTCTTATAAGGCCAATAAAATGCTTTCATCTCTACAAGTTGGCTTTAGTAATTATTGTCACTACAATTAGAGTTAGATTGAGTCACATAATTTTCAACTGCAAGCATGCAGCCTTTCATACTGTAGAAATAAAAAACACAAGGGTTGTTATCACAGGGTTTGTTCTAAATGGAGAGATTTAATAATGGAACATTGGAGCTGACTTTTATTTTTCTTTCTGCAACACTACTAAGCCTCATGATTATTCTTTGATGTGTTAAAAATTTATTGTTAAAATCATACAAATAGGTAAAAATATTCAATCTAATAAATCACATATGCCATTTTCTTCTTCTCATTCTTCTCTATTTATCTTGGGCAATAAATACAAATAATTTACCTAGTCAAAAAACAGTAGTCATTTTTATTTATTGATTTATTGATTGATTGATTGATTGATTTCCTTATTGCATTTGTGTCTGTGGGGAGTGTTGTGAATAGATAGGTATTATATGCTTGTGTGTGTGTGTGTGTGTGTGTGTGTGTAGGGGTGGAGGCCAGAGGTTAATCTCTGCTGTCTTCTTTAGGAGCTGTCCTTCTTATTTTGTGGGACAGACAGAATCTCTCTTTGAGACTTGATGGTTTCTATTTAAGCTATGTCCACTGGCCAATGAGCTCCAGGTAATTCACCTGTCTCTACTTTCCAGCATTGGAATTACAATTATACGCAACCCTACCTGGTTTTATGTGGGCACTAGGACTCATGGGCCCTTGGCTTGTGCAGAAAGCCCTTTACTGACTGACTGGGCCATTTCTGGTCTCAACAAGCACTTGTTGCATAAGAGAAACACATTTGTAGTTTCCTCTTTGGAGTTTGTTAATTTCTAAGACTTATTACATATAGCAGAGCTTATATTATCTCCTGGGAGACATGTGAATGGCATAGATTTTGATATTCTCTTTTATCCTCTCTCTTTAAGCCTTCTGTTGAAATTTTCCTTGTGGTCTACTTCTACTCTTAACCAGAAGGCATGTGACTAAACACACATGGAGTATTTCCAATTATTCCCTGGATAAATATCAGAAAAGCTTGAGGTGAAGGATGCATGGAAAGGTACTGTGGTAACTCCCAAACTGCATATCTGGAGCAGAGAGGAAGAAGAGCTGGGTTGTTAGACAGCCAAGGTTATGAGGGGTCGACTCAGGTCTGGGCATTTGGGAGCTTCCGTGGAAACCAGTGAGTGATGGGGAGGAAAAGAAGTTTAGTTAGCTCCGTGGACCTGCTATGTATGACTTGAGATCAGTGTTCAGAAGACCTTTAGCCGATCCCAGGAATATGAATGCTCCTAAGTCAGAAGACCAGGAGTCACACAGGGGTACTCTCTGTGAAGCCACATCACACAGCATTGAGGGACCAAATGACAGGCTCCTGACTCCCTCAGATTCCCCACACTTGCTCCTGAAATTCATGACTGAAATTCCTTAAGTATAGAAAGCCACTCACTCCATAATTAAAAGAGAGAGGAAAGAAAGTACTCACACTTGGGAGAATTTTACTATGATGCTTTTGTGTCAAAGGATGACAACTTTTTCTATGGAGAATAGTAAGAACAATGGAAGGTTCTGGGATTAGTGTGAGGGCTACCACTGAAGAAGGTAACAAAAAGGCAAGTTAGAATCCATAAAGATGGCACAGTGGGGCCATCTAGATGGTTTTGGTCTTAGTGTGTTCTGTGAACTATCTAGATGGGAAGATACATATCCATTACAACTGTAGCAGAATTTAGTCCAATCAGTTCTTGTACAGCTCAACAAAACCAGCCCCTATCTAGATGTCAAGTGTCATTTTTACTACCCAGCACTTCAGTGACAGAGCAGGGATTACAACACTGAGAAAATTTCTGATCCCAGCACAGTAAAATCCAGAAAATTCAGAGATACAAATTACTCTTATCTCCATGTTAGATCTTCCTCTTCCTTTGGGTCAGGAGGCTCTTTCTTATCTTTAGAAGCCAGAAAGCAGATGTATCCAAAACACACACACAGGGGCTGTGGTAAAGACATGCACGCTGCAGAGATGAGTGAACAGCAAAGCATTTCCTCATACCAAGGTCAGGATGACGGTTGACAAGTGCTGGGACCTGGCAGGAGCTTCTTCTGGTTGGTGACTTGATGCCCCTGTGTTTTGTCCTTAACCTTTACTGTTTATAGTGTTGTCTATCTCCCTGTAACAGTCAGCTCTTCTCTCACTAAAGAAGACACTGCAGAGCCCTGGTTTGGAAGGAATTAGACAAACTCCAGGGAAGCTCATGAAAGACCCAACCTGACAGCTTCCTGGGCCTAAACAAGAAGACTAGAGACTAGGTCATAATTGGCTATGAAAACTAGGTAGCATCTATAAGAGAAGCACAAAGGGCAATTAATATTGGCCACTGAGGCTGTTTGATGAAAGGGACAGAATATAAAAGGACATACTCTACAATTAATAGAGGAGAAGGTATTTTTTTTTGAACATGTAGGATTAAATGGTAGGTAGCTTTCTATAGGAATTGATGTTTTTTCAGATCTTAGAAATGAAGGTAAGTCACCTGAAGTCAAATTGTAATTGTCTTAGCCACTGTAGCAGAGAATAAAGGCTGGAGTAAAGACATATAAGAAAGTATACCTGCAGGAATTGCTATTATAACTGAGGCCATTATGCCCACTAGAACCTGAAAGGAAAGCACAGTAAATACTCCAGTGACTCCAAGCCACCAACAAAGTGCTGGTTCTACCATCACTGTGATCTTTCATGGTATCTTGTGTCTGGTGATAGCAGAAGCAGTCATAGGATAAGGTGTCACCCTAGTGACTGAGGCCATGTGATGTGCTTGGCTAAAGGGTTGTGACTAATGTTAAAGGTAGAGGGACATCCAAAGGAGCTCGACTCAGAGGGACCCATAGAGTTGAATAATGGTGTATGAAATATGCAGGAGCTGAACTATGGTGGTAACTGACATACACAAAGAAGTTAGGGCCAGACAACTGGAAAAATTAAGCGGTCTATCTCATTAAGTAGATAGACTCTCATTTCTGACCAGAGTTAACTTCCATATCCAGTATGAATACGAACTGAAGAGGAAGCTGCATTAGAGTAAAGCTTCCAAAAACTGTACTAAGTAACTTATATGCAGCAATGATTCTATTGATTTTTCTCCACAAGACCTTATGGACATTTACCAAAGCTATGTATGCTAGGGAGAGGAGTTCAGTCACACACTTGAAGCATCACTGGACAGAGGTAGCATTCCTACCTAGAAACCCAAATCACTATCATGTGTACCCTGTTAAGAGTGTGTACTTACAGAGACTGAGGATCCTTGACTAAAGTTCTGGTAACATTTAGATGGATGGATGGTGTGTGTGTGTGTGTGTGTGTGTGTGTGCGCATGTGTATGTGTATATGTGTGTGCATGTGCATGTTTGTGTCAAAGAACCATCTCAAAGTCATTTACCTGGTCCCAGGTATGAAGTTCATATAGAAGAAATGGATATTTGGATCAACACCAAGCATGGAACTCATTGTTTGGAGCTGTTCTTGTAAGGATGCCAGAGAGAACTCTGGCACTGTCTAACTTCTTCAATGTCGGCAATCCTTACAGTGGCCATCATATGCAATACTGTTCCGACTCTACCCCTGGGTGTGCCGTCGGGCAGGGGAGAGTCTTAGAGCTCCTCCCTAGATTTATCTAAATGGGAGGTATATGAGAATTCATGCTATTTATTCCCTTGGATGCTCATGGTTGGGCCCTCATTGCCTGACTGTGATTGTGAGTGATGATATGCAGCAGCCCTGGCTGCAGTGAAGACAGGTTATCAGAGATTCAGAGCACCCTGGAAGGTGGGCCTTGGTCACACTCTCTGAGAGGTCATCAAGCCCTTCCCCTGCTGTGAGCTAGGGTGAACAGACCTAGGTTGTAGAGGAAGGGTGTGGTGAGCTCAGGTAGGCATGCTTCTGAGGAGGCCAGCTGCTGTGGCAGGATCTGATGTTAATCCCATCAACCCTGGTTTCTGAGAGGCCTACAAGGGCTGTGGAGGAACCATTCATAGTTGTGTGCAGTGTGCCATGATAACTGTGGACTGCAGAAGCCCAGACATTTCTATAACTTGTGGAAAACATGTACAAAGCTGCCATATCCAAGACCCAATCAATCTCTCATGGCTAAACCACAGTATCCCAGGCTGATTCCATTCAATGATGGAGGGGGCTGAGGCTTGCCAGGAGGACCTGTGCAGAGTACAATGCCTCCAATGAGCATCCTTTGCTTCCAGATGACTCATTGGCCAGGCTGAAAGCTTCCTCAGTGCCAGGCTCATTTTAGCCAACCTCTCCTCTCTTTCTGTTTTCTCTCATGGGTATCAGACCTGTCTACCTTGTATTTCCTAGTCCCATTTGTCCTTTAGAGTTAAGTCTCCTCCATAGATCTTTGCATTTGTCATTTTTGTCTTCACATCTGCTTCTGACTGGGCCTTTATTAACACGATCATTTCTTGTACTTAAAAAGCAATTAACATAAATGGCTAAGGTTTTACACAGGTAATAAATGTGGAACTAATGAGAACACGTTCATTAGCATAATTGTTGGAGGATATTACATTGCTATATTACCTATGATCTTACCTGAATTTTGTTTGTGTCAATCAAGTGCTGTGCCATTGATTTTAGAATAATGGCAAAGAAGAACCAAGAATGCTACAGGGGAGAGGAGACAACAAAGGATTTATTAATCTATGGTAAAATAATGACAATTATGATCTTTACAATATTATAATATTGCTACTCATTTTTTTCAATCTTAAAGTAAATTAATAAGTTAAATGGACCAGGGAAGTTATGCATTTTCTGTTACCTTAAACTTTATCCAAGTTATAATTGTGATAATTCACGTCATATACTTCAATTTTTTTAATAATATTAAAATTATGGTAAAACATCAACAATTTACTTGGCATGACTTTCTGAGCACCTGGAAAATTTATTTTTTAGATACTCTGTTTCACTTAAGTTAATTAAACTAAAATGAAGCCTTTGTGGCGGGCTCACCACCAGGCTCTCTATTTTGTGCTGATTATCTTCCCAGCAATACTTCTACAATAAAGCATTTTAATTTCAAATCACTGAACTACACCTAAAAATTGCTCTTCTTAACCTAGTCTTCTGAGACTTCCTTTTAAATTCAACACACTATGTTTAGAGTCTCATTTATAGAGACTCATTAGCATGGAGTCACATCTCATCACCACATCACATATACAACAAGTATGAACCTGTTTGCTCTGCTACCAGAGGGCATTTGAACCACATCCAGTTTTTGGCTGGTGCGATGCTGTGGTAACCATTGCAGAACATCATCTTAAATTCTGAGAGACTGACTTAGGTGAAGGGGAGGAGGGTAATGCCCCTCGTGAAGAGACAGATACAGCTTAGTGAAAGGATTACTTCACTAAAGGAATCAACGTGTATGTGTGATACTGGAAGTGAAGCCTACACCATCAGGACCATTTAAAGAATCCAAGGCATACAGAAACCATCTCCATCACCTATCTAACCCAAAACTTCACTTTTAGTCATTCTGACAAACGTTTTACCATTTGTTTCTGAATTTAACAGACAGTCTCATGGTGGCCCACAGCATCCCAGGCTGCTTGTGGTTTCTCTGGCTTCATTTAAGCCCCTCCCATCCTTGTCAGCAATGGTTGTCCCAGACCCAGAGCTGTGCTACATCCTCACTGAATAGTAAACGCCTTTCCTGCACCTGCAGTGTTCTACTCTTATGTTCCAATGGGCAGCTCCTTGACCTCCTTCATGCTTTCTTCTCAAGTGCCCCGTTCTCCATCTTGTCACCTGCCTACCCTAATATAGGTACAAGTCTCACTTTTGGTTCTCAGCATGCTTAATCTCCTTAACTGCTCTGTGCTTTTTCTCATTCTATTTGCATATATATATATATATATATATATATACACACACACACACACATGCACACACACACACACATATATACACATAATGTTTTAATGTAAAAAATGTAAGCTCCCAGTATAGTATAAGCTCCCAAGGGCATGGAATATTAGTCATTGCTCTAGTGCATCCCAAGTGCCTAAGAGTCTGATTGCTTTAAGGTGGATGCCTGACATATAACAAATGAATAAATTACTATACTCAAAGGTTGCTTAAAACATAAATGTCTTGGTCTCTCAGAATTAGATTTTTGTGAACTTCTGCTGATGGCTTATGATGTGAAATTGCCTTTCTAGATATTTGCTAATCAGTTGGATCTAGTCGGATGAATTTGTCAAGTAACAATAGACAAGAATCCAAATTCAGGTTTCCTAAACATTGTTTTAGAGTTTTTATCCATGGTCTCTTCTTTTCTTTTTAAAAAGATTTATGTATTTATTTTATGTATATGAGTATACTGTTCTTATCTTCAGACACACCAGAAGAGGGCATCTGATCCCATTACAGATGGTTGTTAGCCACCATGTGGTTGCTGGGAATTGAATTCAGGACCTCTGGAAGAGCAGTCAGTGCTTTTAACCACTGAGCCATCTCTCCAGGCCCCATGGTCTTTTTTTCATGTCCCCACACATGTTCTATGCTGAGACCAAAAACTGGCTGTTACTCACTATTCTCTTGTCAATATGCTTGTGAATATACCATTACAATCCTTCCCTAAGTATTTTTTCCTACTGTAACTAGCTGCCCAAGCTTTGTGTTATACTTACTGTTTTTGAATGTTTTAGATATTGTTTAATAGTAATTCATTTTGCCTTTAGATCAAAGCATTTAACTTGGCTGCAAGCTACTCCTCACTGTTCTCTAGGTATACACCTTCCCCTGTGTTCAATAGTTCGATATAATTAAACTGTGATATGAAACCTATGTCAGAAACTAGAAGGAAAATAATGTGTTGAGATCAGTGACTCGTATCATCTTCTAGTGATACAGGAGTTCTGCATCCGTTGCTGGCAAACATATCCGCTATCATGAAGAGAATTACCTTTAGAACATGCTTGACTATTGTTGAATCATTGGATTTCAAAAGATCACTCAAATTTTTAGCCAGTTCCTCATGTATCGTTCTCTCTTTGTAGGATCTGGTCTTGAATACAAACTGAAGAGAACCCAAAAGGTGAAAGAGGTTAATTAGCCATAAAACATTTCAAAGATTATCCTACGAAATAGCTCACTTCTCATAATCAACTGCTTGTGTCTACTTTCATCATGGAGTCAATGGAGACTTGATGATTTAAGAGAGGACACACTTGCTCCTATTTAGGGTCTTGGCAGAAGTAGGGCCTTGCTCACCTAAGCTCTCCTTGGCTCTCTTTTTTTTGTAGAAATCAAGAGAAAGGACCAGAGAGCCACTGAGCAGGTTCAAGGAATCGTGGAGGGCTTGGACCCACCTACTTAGGATACTCTCCCCTTCTCTTTCCTTCCACTGGCAACAGGTGGCATGGTAGCAATTCTTCATCCTGAAAGGGTAGAGCACCCACTCAAATAGCCAAGTGAGGAAGCAGATGCTTTCCAGAGTGGGGGAAGATGAGTCTCCCATAAGCCCAGGTTCTATCATCCTGTGCTAGACACAGCTATGAAGAGGTTGATGCACATCAGCCATCAGTAAGATAACAAATGCTCTCTACTTTTTAGCCTTCCTCTCCAAGGATCATATTGGTCATACTTTTCTTTATTTCTTCATATACTTTGAGAACACACATGTATATCAACACACACATTTTGAAACGTAAAATGCTTCATACTGAATTATAGTAGTTTGTTTAGGAGTTGGGTTTGCCTCAAGAAAAGGTATGGCCTTCATGATAATCACAATGTAAAACAGACTACAATTGAAAGGGAAGGTAGGCAAGAAACTGGTACATTTACTTTAGGATCTCTAACCTTTCCTTGGGACTTTCAAGCCCATCAGCACCATTGTATGGCCTGAGGTTTGACGCTCTTCTCAAAGAGGAGACAAATAGCCAACAGACTTATAAAACAAGCTCCAACTAAGGTGATTAACTTCCCTTAAACGTTGTGCTTCATACGCAGACAAACTTACTACCAACTGTCTAACTCAATGGCAGTTATTTAGCCTGGAGGGTGACTCATTGCAACAACTGGCAATGGAATATTCTTACATTGTAAACCTGATTCTCAGCACTGACAGTGCTACAAACCCCAGTAAAGCATGGCATTTAATTAAATTGACTTAGATGCACATCTTTGAAAAGGACATGGTGTATCTGTGCAGTTTGACATTGTGAATGGAGTGAGTTAGCAGCACTTAGTACCACTGAACTTGAAATGGTGTTTCGGTTACTTGTGAATAAATATAAATTACAATGACTATCACACCACCCGAGGATATACATACAAGCATGTCTTGAAATCAGCACATCAGGTCTTTTTTTTTTTTTTCTTTTTGAACAATATTCCTAGGGGTGGGACTTAATATAAATCTGTATGTTAAGTGCCTCCCTCCATCTATGGTAAGAATGAATTCAGCCTCTGAGCTCAGGGTCAGACTGTTAACCATTTAACCCAGCAGGGGTCTGCTCACAGAACCACACAGCTGGATCCTCATCCGTCCGTCTTGTATCAGAGGAGACAACTGAGGTTCCTGATTTCTAGCTACTTCCTGAGATTTCCAGCCACTTCTTTTTGCAGCTCACTTGTCTGGACATGTCACTGCTTAGACGCTCATCTCTCATCCCTTAGTTTTGGGATTTTTCTGGAGTAGTTGTACTTACTAGAAAGTGTTTGTTTATTTGAAAATGAAGTCTAAAACATCCTTAGGAATTACCAAACTGGCATTTCATGTAAGAATGTTTCAGGAGTTGAACTACTTTAGAGCAAAAGAGATAAGCCACCCCTCTTCTGTATTGTGGACTGAGACAATCCTGCCAAAATATTTCATCTTTTCTTGGTTGGGAATGAAGCCCATTCCAAGATACATTTCCAAGAGGACCACAGAGTAAGAGTCTGAGCATCTGAGGTTCTCACAGGTGTCTGGCTTGGTGATGGCAGACGTAGCCACAGCAGCTGAAGTTTGTAATGTATCTCTAAACAACTCGATTTGAATGAGATATTGATACTACCCTTGAAATAGAGTTGCCAGAATAAAGTACAAGGTTTCAAGGAATCATTTTATTCTATATGGTCTCTTGGTGGATTGAAACAGAAAGGGTAAATATTAAGAAGAGATAAACTCTCTCCAGATAACTCCACTGGCAAATTACATGCGTGCATCAATCCACCAGCAAAATAAGTGATGCCCTTCTCTTAAACAGAGAACAAACTCTAGGGTATTTGTAGGTGGGATTGGCTTTTAGCGATTAAAGTTGAGGCCCTAGCAGGTAAAAACTCTATCACGGGGGAGTTGTTGTGAACTGACCTTTTCCAGCAATCAGGCTATTTTAATGAGGGACACAGACTCATAGTGTGGTACTTGGGGAAGACATCCAACATGTCTGGCAGAAAATACATAGATAGGAATCCTTGCAGGTGGAATCTCAGAGTGGTTCATTCCAGAATGAGATTTCTAGCTACTTCTTTTTGTAGCAACATTTCTACCATACCAGTTATTGTTAGAAAGAAGTTTCTAGCACAAAGGGCCCCAGTTCTTCTCCAGTTGCATTTCTAGACATTTAGAATGCACAAGCCTATGTTTATCACCATGTATGACTTGAATGTATTTCCTTTAGAAATCAACAACTCCAAAGACCTAGTCTGTGTGGACAAAATAGGACTGTGAATTTTATATGTCTTATAACGGAATTCAGGATGCTTGTCTTTGCCTCCGAATTGGGTTGCTTCTGTGCACTCAGTGGAAGGATGTTTAGAGCAGTGCTATCAGAGTACAAACATCATCCCAAGTTCACTGGCACCAATTCCCAGCCAACTGAAAATGAGAAGAGAATACTTCCAAGTGGACACTTGACAAGGGACACTGAGGAAACAGTGCACACCAATGAGATGGGCAAATGGTTCATGACAGAAGATAAAGGACTCAACATACCAGAAGCAGGTACAAATATACAGTAACTGGGAAAATGAAATAATGCCTGAGAAAAACAATAAAAAGAACTAAGAAAACATTGCAGAAGAAACAGAGCATTCAACAAACCCGCAGAAGCCTTCCTTAATTAGCCCTGAAATTTCATATAATGTCAACTTCAAAGGAGCACTATTCCAGTTTTCTCCTCTGTTCTTTCCACCATTCCCACATCAATACTCAGTTACACACGCACATAGCAGTTTTACATGTAAACAATACAGCTAGCCCATCAATTCAAAGAAATGAAATTCTGCTAAAGCGAACTTGTGTTCTGACTGTTGTGGGTGCCATCAACTGTCAGGGTGAGACCTCCCACTTAGTGCAGACAGGAAATGAGACAAGTCACACAGCACAGGGGATATGATCAGGGCCCTGATCGTGACTCCTTACCTTAATGTATGACTGGACAGAATGGTCTAGTTGCTCCTCATGACACTTGGCCACAATGTCAGCCAGAACCCTGAAAAAGCATGGATGTTCAGTGACCTGGCTGGCAGCACTTTATCTTCACATTAGAATGCTTAGAAACAGGGCTATTTCATGAATGGGTGAATGGACAAATGAATGAACCAGTCAATTCATCCTCTTCTCTTTCCTTTTTCACTCCCCAGTAGAGGGCACTTGATATATTCCTATCACCTGGGAGCCATTTCCAACCAGAAACATTCCAAGGACTAAGGTCTTAGTATGCACTATCTGGAGACATTTTGTCTGAGCTGATGTATTAAGTGTGGTCTCTGCACTCACTGACATTGTCTTCCTGGAAAAGGGATCATCTTAAAGTACCCAATTAGGCTCTGATTAATGATCACATTCCATTTAAAAGGGCTCATCTTCCAACCTGAGAGCAGAAGACCTATTTTTGGGGAAAAAGATTAGGTTAAGCTGGGTATCTCCCTCATTAGCTGGGCTAAAGTTTTGTGTAGCAGCGGTACATTGATACTTTTTCCTATAAACATGAGCAGTGGCTACATGGTTGGAGAGCTTTGGGCAAGCTCAGAAATTACAACAGACCTAGTAGATTCAATATTTAAAAAGTCTTGTCAACATCGACATACACACTCAGCTGAAAAGGACATTAGATGATGGCACAATTTGGGATTTTTAATCTGGGTCCAGAACTGGAGGTTTGTGGAACTGATAGTGATTTTTAATTTCTCAGAACTTCAGGAGGTTTTCATTAAAAACAAGGCTAAAAGCCTTCATTGTAAATATGTATGCGATCATGTGCGTGTGCGTGTGCATGTGTGTGTGTGTGTTTGTGCATGTGTGTGAATGTATGTATATACACATATATATATATACACACATATATACATCTGTATCTGTCTGTCTGTCTATCTATCTATCTATCTATCTATCTATTTATCTATCTGTCTATCTATCTATCTATGAATGAGTAGGGAAGATAGTCAACATTTGAATACTAGGTATGATTTTTTTCCATAATGCTATGGCCATTTTAAAAACAAATAAATATATGATTAAATTATTAATTTAAAACAGTATAAATGCAAAATTCTGAATTTATGACTAGACTCATGAGTGATGTTGAAAGAGTATGGAGTGACCAAATTTAACACAAAAGAAAGAAAACAATGAAATTATAAACTTCTGTGGAACTATAAAATGATACAACTATTCTGGTAAATATTCTAGCAGTTTCTAAAAAGAAAAAAATCCAACCCTCAGATAATGAGTTGTACAGCTGTGTATTACTATGGATTCATGTCAGAAGTAAAGTACTATGTTTATATAGAAGTAAAGGGCTATGTTGATATAGAATTATATATGAATATTTATAGTGACTTTATTCAGTATAGCCCCTGAATGGAAAAAAGTTCAGATGTCTTTCAACAAATGAATCCTTAAACATACTGTGGTACAATTCATGTGTGATACTACTCATCCATGAAAAGAAATGGCCTAGTCACAGAGACACAGCCTGAATCTTCTTTTGTGATGAGTGAAAAAGCCAATGCCAAGTGATTACACATTGTATAATTTTGTATATACACAGATAGGGCTCTGTGTGTGTGTGTGTGTGTGTGTGTGTGTGTGTGTGTGTGTGCGTGTGGATGTGTGTGTGTATGGATGTGTGTGTGTGGATGTGTGTATATGTGTATGTCTGTATGTGTGTGTATGTCTGTGTATGTCTGTGTGTGTGTATGTATGTGTATGTCTGTGTGTGTGTATATGTGTATGTCTGTGTGTGTGTATATGTGTATGTCTGTGTGTGTGTATGTGTGTGTGTGTATGTGTCTGTGCGTGTGTGTATGTGTGTGTATGTTGCGAATGGGGAGAGGACATTTATTCTCTCCATATTATCCCTTTCAATGGCTTATGAATCTATAGTTATCTCAAAATAAAATACTTAAAAACACAAAAGAAAAACATCTAGCACTCCACTAATGATAGTGACTAGAAAATAAGGATTAGAGTGTGAGAAATGCTTAAATCTGAAAAATATGTTCACATGAAACATACACAAACATGGCTATCTAGTTGGAATCATGTCATCAGGCTGTGAGACTAAAGGCTACCGGTTCTGTCTCCCCACCACCAGTGTTGCTATGGATACCTGGTGACAGTCGCAGTGATTTCATCTTCCTCATTCTGCACTAGAATTTTGAAGAGCTGGTTCAAGATGATAGGCAGGAAACTCATTATTGAGTGGATCTTGTCCACATTTAGCAAGTTCTGCAGTGAAATGGTGGGAGGAAACATACAGATAAACAGGAGGGGTAGTCCAGCACAGTCTGCAGGTGTTTTCAGAAGTGTGACATGATCACCTTACGCCCCCCACCCCGACTCCCCAATCTGCCCCTTTGCTTCCCTGCTTGTCCGTGGCAAAAGGTATGGGTCATGTTGAAGGGAGTCTCCGCTTAGTTAGCAATGGTAAATACATCCTAATTTTCAATTAGTTTTGTTTTGGATCAAAAGCTGATCTTTGCCTCTCTCTCTTCCTTTTCATATGAATGAAATCATGTAGAGACCATGAAGTAAAAATAATTTGCTCCCTAAACTGTAAGGCCTTTGAAAGGTCTGAATAGTAATCACAACTCAGCTTGCTATTCAGTGGGAAATAGGTTTTCTTTGCCTGTTTTTTTTTTTTCCTGGAAGCCATGGAATCTGCATGAATCTGCAATGAATCTGCATGGCATGTTACCTTACAGGCGCGGACAAAACTGGAGGTAGGTGACTGAGACATGTCTTTTTCTCTTTTTTGGCACTGACGGAAAAATGCATTTACGTGTGGGTCCTGCAAAGGCAAACGAAGTGTTAATCTGCCATGGCACCCAATCTCAGTGCCAGTGACAAGCATTTGTAGGCAGTGTCTCCTCATGAAATCAGACATTAGAACCTCTTTTTCCATAGACAGAGGTTCATCTAAAGGCCCCATCTGAACTACAGCACTCTGGATGAATATGGACACATTTCCTTTCACTATTCCCTCCTCTCTTTTGCCTAAATAGCCCTGGCAAGGGCATGGCATCCCATGGCTGGCTGGGTTCTCTCCTCCCTCCATTTCTCACCTCCCTCCTTTCTTCCTTCCCTCCCTCCCTTCCCTCCTCTACCTCCTTCTCTCCTTCCATCTCTGCCTGTCTCCTTCCTTTCTTCCCTCCCTCTCTCCTCCCTTCCCTCCTTTCCTTTCTGTCTGCTTCATTCTGTCCCTCCATCCTCTTCATCCCCCCTCCCTCCTTGTCTGTCTCCTTTCTTCTCTCCCTCCTTCCTTCCCTCCTTCTCCCCTCCCATCCATTTCTTCCTCCCTCCCCCTTTCATCCTTCTTTCCTTCCTTTCCCTCCCTCCCTCCTTCCCTCTCTGCCTGGCCTGCTTCTCATTTTTCTTTTTCTCCCATCCTCTTATTTTTCCTTCCCTTCCTGTCTCTCTCTCTTCCTTTCTTTCCAATATCCCTTATTTTTCCAGTCCAAGTTTGAAAGAACTTTATAAATCTCTCTTACATATTCTATGACACACAGGACATTATGTTGCTCACACACAGGTCAATGTGTTGTGGGAAACCTAGGGATGGCTCCAGGCTCCATGTGTCTGCATCAGCCTAGTATTATGACACAACCCAAACTATGACATAAACCCCCCCAAATCTTGTTTTTTATCTGTTGATATCTGCTTAGAATCTCTCCACGTTCTGAGCTGAGGTATGTGGTCAAGTAGTGAAAAATAATTTGAGGTTGAGAATATATTAGTCATGCACAGAGACTAATGGGTATCCAGGGTTCCTCTCACACTGCATTGGAGTGTCACATTGCTGTTTCCTAGGTGTAGTTCTTTCCTTAATTAGAGATGGTCATTTCCCTCTTAGATATGTTTACATGTATTTGTCCAGTTGGTTATTAGTTATTAAAAGCTGACTGTGTCAGGCCTCCTGGTAGGCCTTTTTGACAGAAGAAAAGCAGGGTGGATAAGATCACCTCTGCTGTGGGCTGTCTGTCATGGCAAGGTGACCAGTTTCCACATGCATCTGTTTTTTTCCCAACTCGAGAACTGCTTCACAATAAAAGCAAGATGCCATCTGGGCAGGTGACAGGATAGCTTAGTGTTGTCTGCAGGTTCAAAGAACCAGGAAGCCTTAGGACAAGTGACAGTTGTGCTGAGGTCTGAATGACCTTAGGGGTCATTTAAGGAGTACACTTTCATTCTCTTGCTTGGTAAGTTCAACCACCTGTCCATTTGACAACTCATGAAAAGACACATTTCCCCCTATAATGCAGGAGTCACCATCAGATTTTACATCATAATCTATGCCTCTATTGTAGGACATGGTACTCACCTGAGTGTTCACTGTTGATACAACAAATGTTGACACTTTGAAAAGTGGTTTGCCACCATCGACCCATTTAATGTCACTTCCACCATGCTGCAAGAAAGAGTTTGCCACCATCACTGACAAATTGAGATAAAGGAATCAAGCCATTTGGTTTATGTTAATTTGCTGTTCTGGGCCATTACTGCTACACTGCTCTAGAAATGAGAAAATGCGCAGACTCACTCGGAGGATTTTGGGGATGAGCATGATATACTTCCATGGAGTCAATTTTTTAATGGTTCATTTTTAGTGGCCATAAATAAAATAAGAGCTGTATTTATTGTAGGTTCACTTCATAAGTACAATGGGCATGCTATGATGTTAGTTTAAATAGCAGAGGAAAAAAGCCATTTTCATTGGTTGATTTTTAAAATACTTTTCTTGTAAATTATACACTGTTCAATACCTTTGCATTTGCAGGATCTTGAATGCTTAAATAATTAGGAGGCAGGGTCGTTGCTATTGGGATGTTATACTCCTGAGAAGCTATTTGATCATGTTTCGTCAGAGGAAGCCATGCATAGCCCACTGCAAAAAAACAGCAGGGAGAAAAACATTTGAACACAAACCTCTGCGCTAAGAACTACAAATATGCATCTGTCACTCGAAACATTAACCTGAATCAATAAATTGCATCTTTTCAAAATGATCTCCGAATCAAGTTCAACACATGTCCCCTTGACCTACTTCAGGTCACTTCTCGTAAGTACCTGATGTCTCCAGAGCCTCTTTCTTTTTGGCGTTGGCTTTGGCATTGATGTCACACGTGATGTGGTAAAAGGAGAACAGAAGATGGTGCTTCCCATGGAGTTGTGTTGGTAGCTCAATTTTCACCTGCAATGAAAGACATTGCATTTAGATTGAGATTAAAGTCATCTGCTTAACAACAGTACCTCAGAGCTCCCAGGGACTAAACCACCAACCAAAGAGTACACATGGTGGGACTGATGGCTCCAGCAGCATACGCATAGCAGAGGATGACCAAGTTGGTCATCAATGGGAGGAGAGGCCCTTGGTCCTGTGAAGGTTCTGTGCCCCAGTATAGGGGAATGCTGGGGCCAGTAAGCAGGAGGGGGTGGGGTGGTGAGCAGGGGGAGGGGGAAGCGAACAGGGGTTTGTTCTTGTTTTTTTTTTTTTGTTTTGGAGGGGAAACTGGGAAAGGAGATATCATATTACATGTAAGTAAAGAAAATATATAATAAAAAAAGAAAGCAAAACAAAACAAAAACAAAAACAAAAAACCAACAATACTTAAAGAAGACAACAGCCTTAAGTGAAGAGTAGCCTGCTCTTAGCTTTCTGTGAGCCCCTAAGTTGTTCTGAGAACAGTTAAGTCAAGCTATAACCAATGCCCATAGATTATTCATTAGATGTTGTGTGCATCTAGCTAGTTACTCTCATTGTATTTAAGAAAGGACTTAGGACTGTAGGTTACAAAGCGTGGGGCCTCCAGCGGTCACATTGGCATCACCTGTAACCATAAAATCTCAGGCCTATCCCAGACACGCCGAGTATCCCAATCTGAGTACTCAGGTTCAGTGAGTCTTCCAGACAATTTGGGTGTACGATACAGTTTAAGGATCCCTGGATTTAGATGATTTACAAGCTGGTATATTATTTGTACCAGTATACTAAAGTTGCTACAAAAGCCAAGATACATTTCAAAATTCATAACAGTAAGCAGAGCACTAGGAAACTTCTTCTTAACCAACTTCAAGATTACATAGCAATGCACTTAAGAATTCTGGCAAATAGTAATAAAAGCATCCCTTTCTTAGGGTTTCTACTGCTGTGATAAAACATCACAACCAAAAACACTCTGGGGAGGAATGGGTGCATTTAAGCTTATAGTTCTATAACACCATCCATTATCAAAGAAAGACAGGCAGGAACTCAAGGAAGGCATAAACCCGGAGGCAGGAACTGAAGCAGAAACCGTGGAGTAGTCTTGCTTACTGGCTTGCGCATACTGCCTTCTTGTAGTACCCAGAAGGTCCAGCCCAGAGGAGGCCCTGCCCATGGTGATCTGGTTCTCGCACACTATTTAACAACAACAGTAATACTAATAAAAGTACTACAGGCTATCCCACAGGCATCTGGTAGGGGCATTTTTTTCAGTTAAGGGTCTTTCTTCTAAAAGGACTCTAGCTTGTGTCGAGTTGACATAAAACTAGCCTTCACAATCCCTCACTTAAATGATCCTGCAGTTACATTTTATTTTAACAATGCACTGGATAATTTATACCCATTTTAAAGTTAATGGAATCATTTTTCCTGTAATCAAGAAAATAAAACCTTAGTATTAAATCTGCTGCAGAGACCACTAAGTGATTAATAATCTATATGTCATGTGGAAAGCTCACAGGTTTTATGAGATTCCAGGAAATATAAGAAAATAAAAAAGATCAAAAGCCAGATTTAACAGCATCGAGATACTGAGAACACTAATTTATGAAATTCTTACATCTACTGAAAATGCATCTTTCACAAGTGTTTTGTCAAAAGGTTAATCAATACGGTAGCTATTCTGTAATTTGATAATAACTCTTTCCCTTAGCTTCTTTTTAACCTCCTGACCTGGATTGATGGAGGAAAAATAAGAGCATTAAGTACAGATGGAGGTAGAAGGTGAGGTCAGGGAATTCTGTTAATTAGTTTGAAAATGACAAATGGGTAACATGGGGTGGTAGTCAGAAGTTGACTCTGTGTTCTAAAATCCAGAACCCATTAATATGTGTTTTATGTCAACTTGACACAAGCTAGAGTCCTTTTAGAAGAAAGACCCTTAACTGAAAAAATGCCCCTACCGATTTGCCTGTGGGATAGCCTGTAGTAATATTATTATTATTACTGTTGTTGTTAAATAATGTGTGAGAACCAGATCACCATATAGCAAAGGGGACTTCAAAGATGTGACTAAGGTGGGGACCATGGGATTATACCAGATATTGCAAGCAGGTACAAAGTGGTCACAGGGAGTCTTCTCTATGTTTGTTTGTCTGTCAGTCGGTTGGTCGATTGGTCAGTTGGTCTGTCTTTCCCTACTTTGCTCCCTCCCTCCCTCCCTCCCTCCCTCCCTCCCTTCCTTCCTCCCTACATCTCTCTCTCTCTTTCTTTCTTTTTTTCTTTCTTTTACTTCCTTTTCATAAAGGATCCCATGTACCTCATGCTGGCCTCAAAGTCTGTAGATGGCAAAGACTTATCTTAAATTTATGATCTTCCTACCTCTATACCCAAGGGATGTGATCACTACACCCAGTTGTATTTGGTGTTAGGAGCAGGACTTAGGGCTTAATGTAAGCGAGGGGAGTACTCTATCAACATTTCCTGTTCCAGCATGGTTCTTATGAAGGTAGGTAGGAGCAGAGTTACAAAGCAAGGTGCAAGGTGATGTTTAGAGGCTGCAAAAGTAAGGAAACACATCTTCCTCTAGAAATTTCAGGAGACATACTGCCTCAGCGATACCATTATTTCAGTCATGTGACAGCCAGTTCACATCTCAGGCCACCAGAGCTGTAAACGGTGGGTATTGTTTTAAGCAACTAAGGGGTGCTATTTGTTACAGCACTGATCAAGGGAATTCACATAAAATGCTAGTTGGTTGAAGTAGCTCAGATCTTTGCCTTAAGGTTAGAAGCAGAGTTTAATCACAGAAACTTGTAGGCTTTTTATAACATAGCTAATATATGTGTATCAACTTACCACTAGCCCAGTGATATTTGTTATGAATTATAGGAAGTGGGGAAGCTTCTATCTGGAGTTATGTGACTTGGTTTGAATGTTGACTATTACTAGTAACATGACCCTGGTTTCTCTGAGCTACAGCATCCTCATCTATATACCAGGAGGTGATAACAGTACCTGATTCTCAAGGCTATGGAGGAGATCATGCATGCTTAGTGCATAATAAGAGTGTTAAGTTTTCCAGGACAAGTCATACTTCTAACCACAAAATGAAAGGACCAGGCCCACTGATGTTCATACAGGTGTGAACAATAGTGTTGATTCAAAACATCTAGTCCTCCTCCTACAACACGATATGCTGCCACCAACTGGTAATGCTCTCTAATAAAATCTTTATTAAAATCATGCAGAAAATAAATGAGAAAAATTAGTCTTCCTTGGGAAAAAATACAATAAAACCATCCTTTTTTGAAGATCAGTCCTGTATTCAATAGGGGAATTTGAAACATAAACCAGGATCATCATCAGCCAGAGTCACAGTAGTCACTGTCACTTAACAGTCTTGGGAAGTGACACAAGTGTCCTCAATCTGAGATGTGGTCTAGACAAGGTTTCCCTGACCTACTCACCCAGGAGTTTTAGGTGGAGGCAGTGGGAACCCAATCCTTACCTCATCAGAGAAATCTGGATTTTGAGAATGGTGTAGCACAGCTGTGTAGGCAGTGGAAGTGAAGAGAGGCCCTCCAGGTTTCCCATAAATACACTGTTTAGGAGGTTAGGAGGGAAACAATGGTGAGTGCCTGAAAATATTCAAAACAGTCAAATCTTCCATCCCCAATTCCAGTACTAAGGCACACTTTGTGATTTACTTCCCAGGATGACATTCAGTTAACTTTGAACTTTATGGGTACATTGTCCTGTATGTACTGTGCAATGGGACATCAAAGACCACCTAAAAGCCTTTATTCATCTTATACATATGGTACCAGGGTAAAAGAGTGAATCATCTTGTTATATGTCTTTTGACTCTCGTAAGTATGAGTTAATGCTAAAGACAGATCCCTGAAGGATGACTTCCTGTTGGGGACCATGGAGCCAACTCTTGTCTAGAGTTAAGGTTCTAAGGCTTGGTTAGATGCCAGTTTCATTCAAACCAACTTGTACTCATGAAGGGGTGGGAGATACCGGCTCTTGATATTCTATCGCAGCCTCTGATGAAACCAGAAGACTAGATAGGCATCCATGCCTGGAGATCAGAGCTTCCCTTCTAGTCTTACATGTGGTCACGCCATGTCTCTGTGTGGTGTAAAGAATGCAATGAAGCAGAGAACCCACACACATGGGATTTCCCTTCTTTCCAAGTTCATCCCCATTAGGAACCCTGCTCTAGCAAGACTACTGAGCTTCCGACCTGGTCATTGTCTTTGTTTCACAATGACATTACATGCTAATTTTTCTTTCCCCATACTAATGCTATAAAATTAAGGATGCTCACAGTGCCTTAAGATTATTTTGAACCATACCTCTTTATCCTATATGAGTTAGCTCATTCTTAAGTTCATCATTACTCTTTGGAATAAGACTACAAACATTTTGGTAACATCAATCTGGGTATGATTTGTACCCAATGGTACTATGAGAAACAGCCTGAGGCAATGGTATGGTTTGTTAGACAATATTCTGGTTATGCACAACCTCCTTCCTCTGATTCATAGCGACCTAGAAGATGTGAGCATAGGCTAAGTAAAAATAGCTTTTCTCTTTATTTTTGTAGGCTATTTTTCTGTTATTTGATACCCCTAAAATTAAAATACAAAACCAAAAACAGCTCATATCATGTATGAGTGCTAGAAAAGGCAATCCTGTTAAAGTTTTTACAGGTCAAAACAGTGACATTATTAACCCCTGTGATCAACAACTTGGACTGTTGTTTTAGAGTCCCTTGGGCACTGGGCTTCATAAACATGAGTTCTATAGGGAGAGGCATCTTGCATTAGCCAACAGGCCTGGACATAAATAGGAGCTCTCTGGGGACATCCTGTATTATCCAATATGCCTGGGTACAGTAGCCTTTCTCTGAAGACTGCATGAAGGCAGCCTGGATGTACTGCTACTCATCAAGCAAGCACAGTTTGGAGGTGGACTAATTTGTGCACCAGGCAGACTCTTTATAGGGAATGACTATTTCACATCTTAATGACTTTCCTTTTTCCAAATCATGAGGTGAAGAGCTTTGGGAGACTAGCACTTTTGATGGATGGAGTTAGTGATGGCTGTAAAGTCAGATACACTTTCAGGAGATCTAAAACCAATGCCCAGAGTTGCTCCTCATTTAGCCATACTCATATAAAATATCCCTCCATAGTATAAAAGAGGTGCTCCATTGTGCTCGTCCTTCCTCGCATGCTGTGTCCTCAGATGACTTGACTCACCTTCATGGGCTTGGCTCCATCGTCATCTGAATTTTTGAATTCAATGCACACAGTTATATTCCGTGCCTGAAATTATAGTGAGAAGAATAATGGGGATGGTAATTTCCTGTTCAATAACACCCTAAACAATATAAGGGTTTAAAATAAGTAGCTTCTATTAAAGTCTGAAAAAAAATTGTAGAATAACCAACATTGTCTTGTGACATTATCCATGGTCTTCAGAAACAGCAGGATCTGGAGAGATTTTAAAGGAAACAAAAATGTTCCCAGCCCAGGACTAAGCATGCTATTCTCAAAGTATTATAAGAAACTTAAAAAAAAAGTCTAGATTAAATTTATGTCAGGCTGATTTTAGAAAGGATTATTAATGCATTACACAATCATGCATCTTCAAAACGATTCAGAATGAGCAACTATAAGGCAATTATCTTGTAACCCTCTGAGATGCTACAAGCGCATTCTTTTTTAAATGATCCTGAAGTGAATTCTAGGATAAACCCACCCCTGGCTAAGCATTTCCTTCAAGTCTTAGCTCACAGTTATTTGTGATGCTTGATCAAGAACCATCTTGTATGGTCCAGATTTGGTGGACTGAGAAGTCAATGCCTCAGAAACATGTGTCATACCTTGTTGAAGCATTTCTGGCTATCATACTTGAGGTGTTTGGGGTAGACATAAATTTGATTTTTGTATACTCGGTATGGACGGCAATACTTTGTTGAGTCATAAATAAATTCTTCCACCTCCACTGTAGGTTCTGACTGAGCCGTCACATTGAAGGGCTTGACAGGGATAAAGGACGATGTTACACAGTCTTAAAAAATCAGAAAATAAGAGTTTGTCATTCAATATGGGTCTTCAAAAGTGAACAACACTTAACATATTTTAACATGAATCCACCTAAAATGGAAATTTGGTTTTGTGTTCCAAGAGCATGGCAATATGAGATGTGGACCTTGGGGAAAAGTCTATATATTTAGTGTTGAAACTCATGGCTAAGAACCATGGTAAATCTTTGAGATGGATTGATATTTTTCATATTATTTCCTGTACATAGGCTATACTAGGTAGATTTTATAGGATAAAGAGTAACCCATTGACCGTCACTTGCTATTACAAATATAATGCATATATGATTGTATGGCAAAATAAAAATTATTCAGTGGGTTTACTATTAATAGTAACAGATGAATTAATAGCATTTTTCATATATGGAATGATTTTAGAGCAAATGCCTAAAGCCCTCTCTCTGTACATTATTACTTTTCTTTTCTTTCAATTTTTACCACCTTTAAAACTCTAACTTTGTAGTAATAGCCTAAGGAAAAAAAATAAAGAAAAGATGGTGAGGAATGTCTAAGTCAAAACTTCTGCCATTCCACTGGTTTGAAGGTGGAAACTTTGACGTTGAAGGAGAGAATGAAGGGCCTTGTGCTTTTCCTTTCTACAAAGAATCTTCCTGGACTCAGAGAAAACAAGCGATGGGCTATGCATCCTTGGAAACCAGATAAAAATTCTAGTATTTAATCAGGAATCCATCTAATAGTTTTATACACTCAAATTTCTCTAATACCATACAATTCTTTCAAAGAGAATATTTAGCTTTCTCTGCTGTTGTTTTGTCTTCTCTGTAGGCAGTAAAGCCTCGTTCCCCAAGTCTTGCAGAGGAGATACCTTGTCCTCTGCTGTTCCCTATCAATCAATGTAAAAATGATTTGAGGTCAGAGCTTAAGTTAGAATTCTCATTATAGTTTACATTACAGTGATATGTGGACATATATCATGATAGATGGCCAGCCTAATATTCCCTGTCAGTAGTTTTGACCCAGTTATCATTTATTACAGGAAACCTTGATTCTATCTGCATTCTGAAATCCTCATTTTTAGGTCAGTAAAAGGAGGATTTTTGGCATGTCCCAGAGGAGGTAGACATTATGTGTAATAACATTTCAGTCTCTTAGATGGCTATGCCCAGTACTCAAAGCAATTTATGGCAGTGTGGTATGGCAGAACCAGTCTGTATATTCTGTCAGAGACACTAGACAGAATCTGAGTTCTCTCACCATCAGCTGTTTGTGTACTTGAGTCTGACACCACATTCCTGTGACACTCCAGAGTATTAAGGGTTATGTGAATAATTTAGTATCTTGCTGGATAAATTAAATCCATATTTGTATAACTGATGATGGTTAGGTTGTCTAGGATACAGTTTCCATTATGAACTCCCTGTCTGTCTCAATGGACAACTAATCCCCATATTCCAACAGTATAATAAAGTCCAATTCCAGTTTGGAAGACAGAATCCCCAAACAAACCAAGTCTTGAGACCAACCCGTTTAACTGACAAACCAACAAAGCAAACAGCCCTCCCACACAAGATACTTGAAAGTCTCTAAGTGCAGTGTGACACCGATGACAGGGGTATCATACTTGGCAGCTCCAAGGGAATGTTGTCAACAGTAATATCCAGGCTTCCAGGGATGGTCTGCATTTTGCTCATCCGATCAGCTCTGTAAAAGGACACATCACACACACACACACACACACACACACACACACACACACACACACACAGTGTATTATTTTCATTTTCACAGAAAAATCCATATTCTATAATTCTGAGCTTTGAGAAGGGAAAAGGATAGACAGTAAATAATAGTGTATTGATTTTTTCCTTTGGTTAGTTTAACTCTTATACAATAAGGCTAGTATAAATAAAAACAAAAGTTACAGAGGAATCACATTGCCGACATCCTGAATAATACCTTCAACTTATTTTCTCTGACTTCATTTACTCATGTGACCAGATGGGTCTAACAGTAAATTATGTGGTCTTGTTAATAAGACTTATTTGAATTTGTTTGAGCATTTCATCGTTGAAGTGGATTTTAAATATCCAATAAAAAAAGGAAAAAAATATACTCAAATTGAGTCAATCAAAAGCCACTAACAATCCCTTTCAGATTCCCTACCTTAAACTTCTCAGCACTAACACTCTGTGATCTTGGTTCTCAGTCTGTGGGGAAGGGCTTAAAGAGGCTTTTAATTTGTTGTTGCTGTTGTTTTTCCTAAGAGGCTCTTGCTATGTAGGGCAGGCTGGACCTGAACACTCCAGCCTTCTGTTTGAGCCTGTCAAGCACCCAGAATGTGACTCTTACCACCACATCCAGTTAAAAGAAGTTTCAAGAAAACAAATTCTATTTCTTTTCTTTTCTTTTCTTTTTCTTCAAATTCTATTTATATTGTAACTCATAGTTAAACAATGAGTAAATGGTGTAAACTATCTAGCCAAGACTGGGGAATTATAATTAATAAGCGGAGGACTCCAGTTAAGTGACAGAAGTCATGTCAAAAAGGGGAAAAATGCCACTGTTGCAATTTATACAGTTATTATGTTGCCAAAACAACTGGTACGAGGAAAAAAAAAATACCCATTCTCCTGCCTGAGTGTTCTGTATGAAGGCAAATATAAGCCTTCTTAAAAAAAAATAATGTCTGAGAACGAAGTTAATGCTAAGAGCTTGCATTTTGCCCTGTGCATTAACAAAGAACTGAGTGCCTTTACATGTGTAGCGGCCATCATCTTGCATGTTCACTCTTTGACTCCTTTGCTGGCTCCCCCTAGTGGCACCCTTTGAAGACTGCAGACCCTTTAGGAGGTAGAGAGTCTTCCTGGAGAAAGTGAATAACTGGGAGCAGGCATTGGAATTTTACAGGCCAGCTCCTTTTCTTGTTCACCCTTTGCTTCCTGACTGCAGATGCAATGTCATCAGTTGACTACTGTTCCTGTTGTTGTGTCTTCTGTTCCATGAACTATAAAGCCCCAGGATCGTAGGCCAAACTAAATCCTTTTCTTAAGTTGCCTTGGTCAGGTATTATTCAGGAAAAGAATGTATACACACACCATATTTGAGCCCCAAGGTTCTTTACCTCTCTTCCCAGCCCTGTGTTCAGTGAACCATATTGGCAGCTTGATGTTAGCAGTGACAAATTAATTTATACCACAGAAACTGGCCCCCAATAGAGATTTAGACTTAGTGCCAGTTTTAACGTAACGTCAGCCCTTCATTGTGCGTTGTGGGTGCCTCTTATGTGCCATTTATAATTTCTTTTGTATTCACTGGCAACATGCGGGTTGAGAGGGTTTGTTTAGCTGTTGTTATCTCAGCTTATTCCCTAATCTTTATATGTTCCATTATGCTTATCAGTACAGCTTGTCATGCCTTAGGGGACTGTCCCAAAGGCAAGTGCTTGGCCTGGACTCTGCAGAATTAAGATTAGTACAGAGTCCTGCCTAAGAGTCTACTTCTCATCCTAATTGTATGTTCTAAAAACTTGAATAATTAATAATAATAAAAATAATAACAATAATAATAGTAAACACTGATAGACACCCCTTCTACTTAACTAGATGAAGATGATTTGCTGATGCTGCAGAAGATACTGGCCACACATGTTTAAACATACCCTAACATTTTTGAGGGACGTACAAAATTAGTTGATGAGTGACTTGGTGATTCTTAGGCAGGAGAAACAAAACCATTATATACGGCTAAGGAGTACAAGATCATTCTCTGTGTTAGAGCCTAATAGTGTGAGATATATAGTATAGTAAGGGCATCAACACATCTCAAGAGGCTCCTGTGGGGTAGAAGTTGATTCTCCAGCCCCAATTTACCTCTGCCAGTCAATATCATATGTGGAAGAGACAAAGTGAAACGGCAGGATCAGGAGTACCATAAATAATGCTACCCCAGATAACAAGTTGATGTTTGTTTTTTTTGGGGGGCGGGGAGGGATAATTGTCACACAGCTATAAATGGATGACGTAGTCCAACATGTCACAAATCTTCTGCATGATTGTGGCACCATTTGGACAAAAGGGAAGTCACCAGAAAACCATTTGTTTCTGGAGGCATCTGGATAGTTGAGACTCAGGGCATCAGGTATTGTTACAGAAAGAGAAACCAGTGTAGCAATAGCTTAAAGTACTTAAAGGGATGTCTAGAATATCCTACCTTCTGTAGTCTGATACCAGTTTTAGGAGGTCCTCAGATGACATTTTGCTACTTTCCTGTCTATACAAGGGTGAAAATCTTGAGTCCCTGTCAATGTTCCCCTGGTTGTCCTTAAATACAGACCTGCGGGAAAAGAATGTTTATTCAGGCTTACATCTTGTTATTGCTTAATAAATTGTGTTTTTAAGGAGGATCACTAATGATCACTCCACTTTACAACTGGAAGAACTCAAGGGACTTATCATAATGAAAGGACACCACTCCTTAGACGAAGTTTTTATTTATAAACACATTTTTGTCATAGTTCTCCTTTTCACCTCTATTTCTAGAGCGGGAAGAGTTTCTGTTACAACTATTTTTATGGTGTCTCACATTTATTACCATATCAAGCCCTGGAGTATTGGGAGGGTTGAGAAAAATAAGAAACTATTATTTGTGCTGGTGAAGTTTTGCTGGTCCTGTGTGTGTGTGTGTGTGTGTGTGTGTGTGTGTGTGTGTGTATACATTTTCCATCTTGTTCTATGAGGTAAGATCTTTCACTGGACTAAAACTCACCAAAGAGCCTAGGTTAGCTAGTCAGTCAGCTCCCAGGTATCCTCCTGTCTTCGCTTCTTCTGTGCTTTGATTACAGCCATGCCTCGTCATATTCAGAATTTTTAACCTTGGTTCTGTGACTCAGAATCAGGTTTTCAGGTTTTCAAGGCAAGCACTGCACTGTCTGACCTATCTCTTAAAGTTCTCCATTTAAGTGTTTCTTCAAAGCACTTTAACTCAGGCAAAAAGGGACCAATGTGCTTCAGGTGGCAATGTTAGAACTTATGAGTGTGTAATAGGAATCAGGTTGTAATAATTATGGTGGTAGAAAGTCAGATTGCTAAACTGTCTTTGTGAAGATAAATGAGCCCATGTTCTAACCTTTGGACAAAAATAAGAATAAAATGCAGGAAATATCAGTCAGAGTTTTGCATGAAATAAGGCATTATAATGTATGTTATTTTTCTTTCTTTGATCCATTACATTGGAATTATAGTACCTTACTTAAAAGACATAATTGCTTTTGTCTAAGTTATCAAATGAGGTCAGGCAATATTTGCTTCCCATGCAGTTTTCTGGTGTCGCCCACCCCATCTTTACTATGCATTAAAAAATTAGGCCGCCATATAATTGCTTTTCTTCAACATTAGAGAAACATTGGATTTTTATTTCTTCTAGCTCAAGAGCCTTAGCTAGAATATCTTATCATCATTTCAATGATCAAATGTTTCAATAAAGTAGCTGTAATGGCTTTGAAACTGACATTAGCCATAGACATTTAGTAGAAAATAATATGGAAAAAAAGGAACATGGGTTAGAGATGTATTCGAATGATATTTTTAGATTCCTTGAAATTGTCTCCTCACAGTTTTGTTGATATTCTTGTTGTTAAGTAGTAACTGAGGAAAGATCAACCAAATCTCTCCTTCATAAAATTTTAATGAAATAACATCAGGAAAACAGAATAAAAACGTTTAACTTGAAAACTTAAGACAACTGTGCAGGTAAAGGCACCTGCCACCAAACCTGTTCACCAACTGCAGTTTCTAGGGCCCATATGGTAGATGAGAGAGCTTGCTTCTGCATTTTGCTTTCTGGCAGCCACAAGAGTGCCATGGCAAGCTGCGCATGCTCAGAACATAAATACATTAACATGTGATAAGAATTTCAAAGCATTTAACTTAAAAAAAAAATGACTTTTGCATAAATACTTTAAAGACCATTTGAGCAAGTACTTGACATTCTGAAACCAGCACATTGTGTTTCCCGATACAAGAGGGAGTTATAAGCTCAACTTGAAGAATAGTCTTTTTCAGTGAATGAATTACTGCAACTACACTCATCGATGTGCCCTGTGAACTCCGTTTTGATTGTTCCCACAGTTGGCCTGTGGAAATCCTTCACCTGGAATGGCTGCTCACGAGGTGTACATGAAGCTTTGCCCCTGACCTTTGTACTTGACCTTCTCAAGGGCTAAGGTTAGAGCCGCATGCTATCATGTGGGATTTAGATATTTCTATGCGTGTGTGAGTACAACAGATGAGAGTACAAAGTGGTTGTTAGGGCCTGGCATGGACAGGGGACTATAATCTCAGCAATGGGGTAGTAAAGACAGCAGGAAAACAGGTGTCCAAAGCCATGATGGGCGACTCAGACAACTTGTCTTAATAATAATAGTAGTCAAGCACCTCTTCAAGGACTGACAATCTATTCCAGTGGTAGAACATTTACCTAGAATTCATAAGGCAGCAAAAAAATAAGTGTGATTGACTGGCAGTTTTAACTGTATAAAAATGAACTATCTAATAATAAAACTATAGAAAGGCAAAGAAAAGGGCATGGCGAGGGTGTACTAGGAGCCTTGTCAATGGAAGGATGCTAGCAGAGTTGGAGCACCACTTGTTGGACTGTTGATAGTGTGAGAGTCTTAGATGTCACTGCATCTTTAGATGCATGATCATCTTTAGATGTACAGATATGAAAATGAACATTTATGTGGACCAACACTTGCTGGGTTGTTGATAGTGTGAGATATCATTGCCTCTGAAATGTGTACAAATATGAGAACGAACATTTATTTTAGGGGTAGTCCTTACTGATTTTAAAGAAAATTGAGCACTGTCTGTTAGTGTTTTTTAAGTTAAAATGAGACAGTGTACAAGAATTTGTGAGATGATCCTGGCACGGCCTTGGGCCCCTATGATCCTGCAGGTGATATGTATGGGAGAAGTTTAATTGCGGTAGGGCACACTTATGAGTTCACCTTCTTTTCTAATTGTGAGTTGTAAAATACCCTGTGTGGCTGCGTGTGTATTTGTGTGTGTGAGACTGTGTGTGTGTAATTGTGTGTGTGCAACTTTATGTGTGTACAACTGTGTGTGTATGTGTGTGTGCAACTGTGTGTGTATATGTGTGTGTGTAAAACTGTGTGTGTGTGTGTGTGTGTGTGTATGGTGTGTGTATGTGTATTCTACACCTATCAGAAGGATAATCTTTTTGATACAGTACAGCTGGTACCCAATCTGAGAACATACTAGATAAATTTCAAATTAGATGCTCACAGCAATGAGATCTGTGTGTACTGCAGCAGCTGGGTAAAAATCTGGTTCCAAGTAACTGTTAATGCTACTATTTTTAACAACAGTTGCTTTGAAATGTTTTAGGGTACACTCAGAGCTATGCTGTGAAACAAACTGCAAAATAGCAAATTCTGGGGCAAAGTGGGCCATGTGACCTGGGGAGTGGGCCTGGAGCAAAAGCAAGGTGGAGCCATGTCCAAACCCTGAAAAATCTCATCTTGAGACTGACAGGAGTAAGGGTTGCTTCCTCCGCGTTCTGGGCCTGCCTGTTCCATGGTACACTTATCCTTTTGACCTCTGCTTCCGACCCACCTTCAGGTAGTCACACAGCACCATGGTCAGATTCCAGGTTTAACTTCTTCTCTCCCTATAAGGATGTGTCCAGCAAGCACCTAGAATTCTTTCTCATGTAAATGAAGCATTCCAGCACCTTAGCCCTAGTCAATAATGTTCACTCACCATAAAAACCCCTATCCACTCCCCAGTATTTATATAGCCCTTATTACCCATGAATCAAGAAAGCTGTAACACTGCCCCCCACCCCAACCCCAGCACTCAAGATCAGAGTTTCTGTGCATCCACCATGCTGCATTCCTTTCATTCCACCTGGCTTGTAAAAGTATCTGAATACCCCAAAGGCAGAAGCAGAGCTGGGCCAGTCAGAAATAAAGTATAGAGGAAAAGCCAGTGGAGAATATGCAGGACCAACAATATATCACCTATGCCATGGAGCTGGTCTATTCCAGAAGGATGTGAGTGACTGCTAGCCTCTAACTCTTAGCTGAACCAATGTTGCTACTTTGGGTGGCTGTGTGATTTTTTTTTTTTTTTTTTTGAGTCTGGGTAATCCAAAGGACCCAACAAAATCATAATCTCTGTATGGTCAGCCATTTTGTTCCCTCACTTGCTGGAGAAACTCAAGTAAATATTGCTGATTTTTACAAGCTCCTGACAGCAGTCAAAGCACTAATTGAGCCCTCATGGGGCTTGCGGTTTTGCTAGTTCTATTTTCCTAGAAATAACTACCCCCAGAGTTGATGACACTTTCAGCTGCCATAGAAGTGCCATCTGTCTTCCAGACAGTTTGTTGACAATTTCAGAGTCAGAGTGGTACTTCTGCCAATCACTGACACATGACTTACTTCTATCCTTCACATTCTTCTTCATTGGCCCAAATTTATAAGAAATGGTGAGTTACAGAGCATGAATGTAAACTCAACAAGTGACCTCCAGCATTAATAACCATGACAATGTCTATAACACATTTCTCATATCTACCACTAGTTATCTCTGTAAGGAAAGTTAGGGATGGAGAGATAAAATAATATCCATGACATAGTTATACCAAATCCTTGTACATCTGAAGTTAGTAAAAGATAATGCCTATGAGGCAAGTATTGGCTGCTCCATCCTACAGATGAGACTCTGGACCTAGAGAGGAACCTTGCTCAGTGACACAATAAATGAAGAGTTGACCTTGACAGGTAGGATGGGTTACCAGGCTCTGCAGCCTGGCTCTTCCACACTTGCTGCAAGGCTGTCTGAATGTAAGTTGGTACTTGCAGCCTGCAGGGATTTGCCTTGCGTTACTGGTGCTGGACTACATAACACATTTCTCCTTCTACCTACCAGTCCCTCATGTTAAATAAGGACCACAACATTCTGACACACACTGATGGGTTTTCTTTGAGTGTCTCTCAGTGGAAGCTATGTGAATAGAAGAATACACAACAGGCTATCCCTCCTTCTGCACTTTGAATTTTGAATAGTAGTGACTGCCTTTGGGATAATATTATTAACATTTGCTAAGAGGGGCATGTTCTCCTAGGCCAGTAATGAACCCCTTTTCATTCAGCTTGTTCATTGCTGATCTTTGTTTTTGCCATGAGGCTATGTCAAATTTTCCCTCCTCTAAGGAATTCTTCTACTAGGTAAAGATGCAGAGAGATGGAGAAGGACATTGGGAGTTGATGTGCCAGGAGATCTGAAAAGCCAAGTCTGTTTCCACAGAGGTCCCTGGGGTTCTGGGAAGGATGGTCTTCTGGAGCACACAGGACTCAGCATCTCCATCAGGGTCAGCTGGGAACATCATTGTCTGCACTAATCTACACCCACATCAAAGACAGCTTAAGTGATCAACTTGAAGGCTTCCTTTGGACATTCATACAGAGCAGAGCTCTATGCATAAATGAAAGCATGCAGGTGCACAGGAAGGTATCCAATTTCCCTCCTTATCTTATGTCCATTAGGCTCTCTGGACTGATAGAACGTTGTGTTCCATAAAGCAGTTATGTGTAAACAAATTAGGATTTTGAGTTTGTACTTCCTAAGTTCCCCCAGCACACCCAGCCATACCCACATAGGATTAGAGGTAGGGGCCTTTAGTGTAAGCTGTCTCCCTGAACTAATGAGGGAAGTGTTTGTCTCTGCAGAGTTTATGATGTTTATGAAGATGGTAATGTGTTATTTCTCTAGGTATGGCTTGATTAAAAGGCATCAGAGGATACAAAGGCATTCAGAGCCATAGCTTCTAGTGCCGGTTGTAAGTACATTTCTATTCTGTGAGTTGAAAAGTAGGACCTTACCTCACTGCCCAAGCAAATGGCATCCGATATTTCCCCAATTTGCTGCAGAACTGTCTATTGGATTTTAGTATCTTTTGTGCAAACTGAGGAGGAAAAAGCAAATAAAATGTTATTTAGGCATAGCCAACTACAAACTGTACTTATAAAACAATAATGATTATATTTTTCCATTTTATTGTCTACTGAAATTCTATAGAATTTCTCCTTCCTGGCTCACAGATTACACACGAGACCTTCCGTGTTCAAGTTATTGTAGAATTCTTGGCTTTCTTTTTAATTTGAAAGTTCTAAATGTAGAACATCCCCTAGTTTTGAAATATCAACTATTACCTGCTCCTCTCTTCTTGCCTTCCTCCCTCCCTTCCATTTAGCTAAGAGAAGTTAAAATCTTGAATGGAAAGTTATCAAATGTATATTCACAATTGGTACTAGATCATATCTTTTATTAATCAGGAGACTTTTTTTTGTGAAGGGCTGCATGGATCCTGCATTCTCTGTCACAATTTCTCAAATCTATTGCTATAGGGGGAAGTGGCCGTTGATAAATACAAGAAGTGCTTCCATTTCCAGTGCTGGAGCAAACCCAGGGCTTCACACATTCTACGCAATAAATGAGGTATAGATTGACTGTCAATAAGACTTTATTTACAAAAGCCAGCAATAGGCTGGATGTGGTCTGAACAGATAGATGGCTGAATGTAATACATAGTAGACATGTAATATGCAATTATGCATTATGGTATTACACATGTAAAACTATAGCCTACATTGTTGCACATGCTCAAAATTCAATTGATTTCCTTGATATCTTCCCTTTGTATGGCAAATATATACTTTTATTTATTTTTTAATAAACAATGATAATTCATAATTTGCTTATTTGAAATAACCAGGTGATAGAATGACAAAATCAAAAAGCCTTTGCTGGTCTTACTATGCAGGCCATTCACACCGCCTTTGTCTCTGGCTTCCTGGGCTTCATTATTACTACATTTAGTGTATAATCATTTGTCTTTGTTATCGAACCCATTGTTACCTTGTTGAGATCTTAGCAAATTGCCTTCACTTGATCCTGATTTTGTTATTGTCAGTAATTCGGCCTTTGGGGTTAAAATGATATCCGAATTTATATTTATTTCTACTAATAGATTCCTAGACATCAGAGTCTAAACTATTGGGTCAAAAGGACATAAACTGAAAAAAATGTCTAATTTTAAAAGTTTCTGGTAGATATTAATTATGCTGCTAGGTTAATGTTGAAAGTCATACATTTATGAAATTACATAATTCAGGAACGCATCGTGATTCTATCTCTGTAAAGCGACTAAAGTATTTAGAAGAAAATAATCATTACCTTGTTGGAGTCTGGATTCTTGATGTAAGGTTCAGTACCGCTCCCGATGTTGCCCATTAAGACTTTTTCGACCTTGGCCACCAAAACAATTTCAGAGTGTGGATCACTGACAGAGAAGACAGCCTGTGTCCAAAGAGAGCAGTGGATAATAACTACCAAAGAAACCACCTTGCAGACGTTCACAGATGCTATTTAAAAACATGACAGCTTTAAGGAATTTTTATTTGGGAAATCGCCCATCCTGTATGGACTATTTATCGTTAAGAACAATCTAAAGGGCAAGGTTTTTCTGTCCCATCACAAGGAAAACAAAAGTGCAACCTGCTTTGGGAATTTTAACCATTCCTCTGGAAGGCCCTTTATGTGAGGTTCTTCTGATTGCCTCGGTGTACCAGAGTCAATATTGCCGTTTTCCAAGGCTGGTGGGGTCCCCGAGAGCATCTGCCGGACAGCAGGGTGATTCAGGTCCACGTGGAAGTCTGCAGAGATCTTCCTGTTATCTCTGAGGTCATAAAGCGCCACACTCACAAAAAAGGGCTCAATCTGTGGGCAAAACAAAGACCAGATGGTTCTGCCGATCGGCCAGCCTGTACACCACCGCACTTCACATCGAACAAAAGGCAGAAAGCAAGCTTGCTATAGTCCAGTGCGAACGAAGTACCCAGAATCTCTCCCTCCCTGCAGCAGAGGCCTCCAATCTCACTTGTTTCTTGACCCTAGACACCCACACACTGGTTGCCCTGAAACTCACTCTATCGACCAGGCTGGTCTCAAATTCAAAGATGGTGTCTCTGGCTCCCTGAGTGCTGGGACTAAATAAAGGCATTTGCCACCACTACTCTACTAAATATGTAGCCTAGGATGGCCTCAGACTCATGATTCTTCTCCTGCTTCTGCCTCCTTCATCAGATTCTACCCATGTGCACTACCACCACAACCAGAACTTTTCAGGTATTTTAAATTCACAGGTCGAAACGATAATAACAACATGTATTTCCTATTGACTTTATGCTTCCATCCTGTTCTATGTGTTTTCATATGTTCCTGTGCAAGATACTGGGATACATAGATGAGGCACAGCCTGTGAGGGGACCCGTTGTCAGAGAAGATGGGAAGTCTCCTGAAAAGAAGACGATGTCTCAGCTGAGGGTTTTAAGAAGGTGTTACTTAGTCTCTTTATCTTCTACTCATTTTGAAGTTCACCACACTCCTAGCACCGGGGTCAACTTTCAGCAGCTGTGATGCTAACTTTAATGTCTCCTCGTGCTGTCCTCCACCAATTTTCATGACCCTAAGGTTACTGTTTCCCTTTATGTCAATCGTATTTGCAGATACATACCCTGAGACAATCCTCACAGTATTGCTATTTTTTGACGGTACCTCACCAGTCTTACTGGCCAGTCTGAACTCTCAGTGAGATGACCACTCTGTTGGCTCCCAATACTCATGTTCTATTTCTGCCAGGCTTTGTACAGATGTTTTCTTTCCCTCTCTTTCTTCCTTCCTTCCTTCCTTCCTTCCTTCCTTCCTTCCTTCCTTCCTTCTTTCCTTCTTCTTTTCTCTTTTCTTCCCCTTCCCTTCCTCCCTTCTTTCTCTTCTTCCTCCCCTCATTCTTCCTCTCCTCTTCCCTTCACTCCCCTTCTCTCCCCTTTCTCTCCTCTCTTATTTCTTCTTTCTTTCTTTCTTTCTTTCTTTCTTTCTTTCTTTCTTTCTTTTTTTCTTTCTTTCTTCTTTCTTCCTTCCTTCCTTTCTCCCCCTCCCTTCCTCCCTCCCTCCATCCCTCCCTCCCTCCCTTCCTTCCTTCCTTTTGTAGTGTTAAATGTCAAACCTATGGCCACACACAGGCCAAGTAAATGCTGTACCATTCACCTAATGCCACAACTCTGAAAAGGCAAAACAAAATGTGACACAAAATTTTAAAATGCTGCCAAAACATCATAGAAACAAAGACAGATTTAAAGGATAAAGAATGGTTAAGTGGAAAAGTGTCACAATCAATACAGATTAAGGGATGGGGGTGCTGGACAGTGGTGGAATGATGATGGTATGTGTCCACCTGTGTTCCTTCCTTCACAAGGCAAAAGCATGGAAAAGTGAACTGCATGGGTTAAATTCGGCAAAATAAAAAAGCAAAGGTACATATACTTTTATGTACACATTGCATATATACAGATACATATATGTATAATTAAATATACTAGATAAGTGAACATGCATGTGATTCCATAGCTATGCAATTAAGTGGGGGTTCTAAAAGATTCTCAGTATTTTACTTTGGCTTGTGCTCCTTAATTGTGAATTGAAGTTTGTCTTCTGCCAATATTCTGTGAACAAGTAAGTGATACAAAGGACTGCAGGCCAATTAACACACTGTTGTACAGACTGGGGCTGTGCGTCTTGTTAAATAGCTCCCGTTCTTTGAGATGTATCATTGTGACTAGCTTATAGCCAAGGTACTGTTCAGTTATTTAATGATAACAATGCCTGTCAACTTCCTCACTGTTAGAGATGGAATTCCAAATTAAAATAATGTTCAAAATAGCCCTTTTGAGGCTACAGAGACGTCTTAGTCAGTGAAGGGCTTGCTCAGAGATCATGAGGCCGTAAGTTCAGATACTCAGGACCCAGGTAAGAAGCTGGGCATGGCTGCAGGCCACTGGGAAGGTAAGGACAGAAAGGTTTCTGGAGCTCATTGGCTAGCCAGTCTTGCTGAATCAGTGAGCTCCAGATGTGGTGAAAGGCTCTGTCTCAAATATTAGGGTAGAGGACAACATCCGACATTGACATCTGGCTTCCATACATACGCACTGACTCATATGTGAGTATGTATCCACACAGAAACAGAAATACACAATACCAGACATGTGTGTGCCCATGTGCGAGCACGCGCATGCGCGTGTGCGCGCGTGTGCGCGCGCGCACACACACACACACACATGCATTCATGCTCATTTTAAAGTAATTATCAAGTAAAATGCTGAGTTTAGTAATTTAATTTAGTGTAGAAAAACTCCTCATTTGTGGTAATTGTAGTCTGCTAAGAATTGAAAATGCAAAAATAGAGATTAGCAAGGCGCAAAAACTACTTTGAAGGTCAAGATATAAAAATCATTATTTTTTTTCCTGAATTGTTGCATTTTGCCTCTCATTCCCGTTTGTTGAATGGAAATACACGATTTCCGTTAATAACATGCCAGAAATCAAAGCTCCAGTGGTGATTCATTTATTTTTCCAATCTACCTTTGCAACGAAAATGCCAAACCTTACTTTTTGAATGGCTGCCTTTCAGGATGGATTTGTTTAACAAAACACCTTCAAAGCCTGATAATTTAAGTTGTAGGCTACCGGGGCTCAGGATGTTGAGTTCCCTCTGAGAATTCAGGAACAGGATCATTTAAATGTAGATACAAGGAAACGGCTTAATTAGCTCGGATTGTTGGAGTCAATTCCCATTTTCAAAGAAATGTGTCATGCTATAAAACTATCATCTAGAAGCTGATGTTCTGTCTGATTGACCAAAAAATTGCATGCTGTCAGAATCTGCCTCCTCATCACAAAAGAGTCTTTCTTGGAGGCTGTACTCATGTATGAAATGCAGTAGCTGGCTCTCCTGAGATGTGGAGAACTGGCCTTCAAAACATGCTCATCAAAGTAAGAATGAGGTTGAAGCCTGCTGTAAATGAAAGAGTGCCATTGTATAAACACAGAAATTTCAACAAACAATTTCATCCAGTGAGCAACTGCCACCCAAGTGAGGCCATTTCATTGATTTCCATATGATTACCAACATGCAATGAAATTATTTGTTAAAAGTAATTTCCTATGTTACTTTTTAGACATTTGCACCCACTGTAAGATTACTTTAAAAACATCTTTTAGATGCTCAAAATCAACTAAACCTCTTGGCCTAAGAGACGGGAAAGCACACCTAAAAAACTATTTTCAGGAGACTGGAGGGATGGCTCATTAACCAATGAGCACTGGCTGCTCTTGTAGATGACTCAAGGTAAACATACACATACATCCATAAAACATACCGATGCACACGGAATGAAATAAAATCAAATATTAAAAATACTTCCAAAGAGCTACTCTGTTGAGACTTGAAGAAGTTGAGCCCTGTAGTTTCTGAACATGATCTACGTGGGAAGAGTTGCATGACTTTGGCAATGGAGGCACACTGTCGCTGGGAGCTTGAATGGAGGTTGTTCGTCAGAGGAAGGCAACTACTAGTGTGTCCCAGTCTATCTTTCTGTCAGAGAGGACTGTGCTCTTTAACTACATATGCAGTTTTCAGGAGGGTCACCCCTCAAGTGGTGAGGGATGTTAGAGATATCTTCGTAGCCAGGAAGATCAGCCAAATCAACCCTGGTGGTCAGTGGGGAGGCTGGTGTGGAGACACATTGTAATCACAGTCCCATGGCCCTCACATCTAAAAATAAGGCCATTTTCTTTGGCTTTTGGTTTCCAGAATGGATTTTTAAATTGCATTGGATGGGCTGGATAAAAACACCATAGATTTAAAATATTTATATTTTTAGTATAGATCAATGTATGAAATGACAAAGCCTATCTATTTTTATGTAGTATGGTGAGTAAGTGGCTCTATACTTTGGATCAAATTTTCTTAAATTTCCAAATGGTTTTCACGAACCAAGGTTTTAGGCACTTTGTTTTTTGTTTTACATTTAGCATGATGGCATGGCCTGGTTCCTTCTATCTTTTTCTACATAGAAAGTGCTCCTATGCCTACTGGTTCCTCTTTTTCATGTTGCATGGTGTCAGTACCATCAGACACAGTGGGCTTGTTCTCTGTCCTCTCACCCCACATTTCTCTGGTTTGTCTCTCTTCCGACAGCAGCAAATCCATCTTGGTCTTTTGTTGATAGCTTTGCTGGTCATGTTTAAATGTTTCACATTGGTCCCCTTCTCTATAGGTATGGACCACCTTAGATGGTTCTCTCTAGGCCAGTGCCTAAATTAGATCTTCAGATTTATATTTTCACTCATTGTTACCTCTTTGAGCTGAATGAGTGCTACATTGCACCTAAGAGATTACTTATTTGTTTATCACATGACCCTTTGAAATGGTTGCCTCTATTGCACACCTTTTACATAGGGGAGACTGCAGTAAGACACCTGACCACATGGCGCAATTTCTAAGCTGAAAAGCAAGAGGATCCAAGTTATCCATCTCAATGAATTCTCCTTATCAAATAGGATGGGAAAATATGGATCTATCTATCCTATTACTACAGTAGCAGGTAGGATGGTTAAAGACATCAGAGGTACTAAGGACAAAAGGTCTCACTGTCTCCTGCGACCCACTGTGCCTCAACTCATCAAGTTAGTTTCACTAACGAAAGAGGCATGGGTGGGATTGGATAGGGCCAAGCAAGTGAACAATGCCTCTCCTGCCTTCTAAGACACATATGGCTTGTGTATCAAGAGCATGAAAGTCAAGTTTCCTTTCTTGGGTGGTAGACTTCAATTGAGAATAGATGTCACAACAGGATGTATTGAAAGAGAATGAAAGAAAACACACTGAAAGATTGACTGGCATTTGTAGGGTAATGTGAGTGACCTATTTTCTTCTCTGCAGTTCCAACATATAACTTTCTTTTCTCACACATACATTCCCAATCAATCTAGAATAGTCCACTATTATGTTCCTACTAAGAGGAGATTTTCCAGAGAGTTCTACCAGTAGGAGAAGAAATTCTGTGTGGGTTTGACATACTGTGTATTAGGTGTTCGCAAATACAGTGAAGCGCTGTCATAATACCCACCATTGTTGTGACACACATATTTTTATTTAATGTTTCTTCAAGAGTTCTATACTTGCTTTATCATTTAATCTTATTCTAAGTGGCAATACTATGAAATCTTAGGGTAGATTTCTTAGCAGGTTTTCCTCCAAGTAACAGCAAAACCCAAATGTCAGTTTAAAAGCCATCTTGAATCAGGCATGGTGGTAAGCACCTGTCATTCTAAGCACTTGGGGAAAGAGAACAAGGAGGATCCTGGGTTCTAGGCTAGCCTGAGCTATTTAGTAATTCCCTGCTTCATAAACCCAAAGGCCAGAGCTCATGGGGAGAGCACTTGCACAACACTTGTTAAGGCCCCAAGTCCTAGCCTTTGCACCACAATAAATAAACAAGCATCCCCTTCACTATCATCAGACCTACAAACAGTGTTGTAGGAAACCACTGTGTACCAAGGATGCCAGAATGCTGGGCCTTTGTTGCATCTTAAACATTAAGTTAAAATGAAAATTTTATAGCAGTATATAGAGGACTCTTCCTCAGAATTTGTGCATCTTTGCAATATGAGAAGTGCTGGCAAACAGACTCTATTCATACTAGATGCTAGATCCTGGGATTAGCAGAGCTAGAAACGTTTAGGCTAGGCTAGGATGATGTAAGCCTACTGGTTATATGATAGAATGAGAGAGAAACTTACATTGGTTACGGGATCATATTCATTTTCTGTGACACATCCCTGAAGATTTAAGTTGAGAGCTCTACAGAGGACCAGGATTCTTTTGGCAGCTTTCTCTTCAAAGGGTTTGATCATCAACTCATTTTCAAAAATGTCCCTTTTTTGAAGCTTCAGGGTCTAAGAAAAAGTTAGCAAAAGTCTTTGTTAACCAAGACTCATCATGAAAAAAAAAAAGAAATTTTAAATTAGAATCCACAGTTATCAAGTTCACCTCTGCTCAGAATACTGACTTACGTCTATATCTGGGTCCAGGGAGAACAGATTGAGTCTGTCCATATTTCGTGTTGTTTTGACAGTGTCTTCCGTTTCTGTGAGGTACTGTGGAGAAACCCATGTTAGTTCCTGGTGTCTAGACTTCCCCATGTAGCCCCAGAAATACCCCAAAAGACCAAGAAACATCCCCTTAATTTTATTATTCTTAAGTCATCTATCAATACAGGGCAAATCGTATAAAAGCATGCTCTTATTTTCAAGGGTTATGTCATGTTAAGCAAAACTCTTAGATTGATGAAAAATTCAAGATTGGTTCTTAGTCTAAATCTTAAAGGAAAGGATTTCCATCTTTTCCATGAAAGCAATGAGTAACTCAAATGTGTGTGCAAATACATTGTCAACTTCATTACTTTTGCAAAGTCGGGATGTAGGCTGTTCTCTGAAGAATCTGTTTCCTCCAGTGTACATTCACAAGTCACAGAGTTACCCAGTGGATCTTGAAAAGACAGAACAACACAGGTTAGTTAATAATATGAGTCATAAAGTTCCCTCATGTATAGTACTGGATTAAGTTCTTGAGCTCAGAGGGACATTGATGAGCCTAAGCCCTGATTGTCCTATCTACAATATACCAGACTCTTAAGCAATCAGGGGTTAGAAATGGAACTTCCCGATAGTCTTTGGATTCTTACCATACTAGCATTCTATATCACTAAGCTCTCTGGATCCTAAAGATGCTAACATGTATAGGTTGTCTTGGCGTCTTCCAACAGTACCCGATAAAAATTTCTCAAATATGTAAATATTTTTCTAACTTTTACCTTAGGGAATTTACTTAGAGCCCATCTTTTATCTGGAACTAATTAAATGGTGCAGAACACTGCAAACATGTACACGCGATTTGACAATTAGTAAGTAAGAAGTTCATGTAAACAAAAGCTATGGCCTATGGCAGCCGTGGGAGAACCAGTGATAGCTTTCTTCCTCATTATCTGTGACTTCTTCCCTTTAGAAGGCATGCCAGTAGAACTCAATTATGGCTGCACTTCAGTTTCTAATTCACAGTTTTCTTGAAATGTCTTGAAATGTCTTTCTGTGGGGAACACTGACCGAGTCTGTGGAAGAGACGTTCCCATCTACGTAGCTAAGAATTGACTGCTACACTTTCAGCTTTTTCTGTTTGCCTTTTCCTTCTCCTTGACTACCCTGGGTAGAATCTTATGAGGGAAGTAGGCGGGAAAAAAAGAAAATAATACTGTGTGTGTGTACATGTTCATGTGTGCCTGCACATGTACACATGTGTGTGTAGGTGGATCATGAGTGCTGGCCCTGAGGGCTGGCCTGTCAGAGTAGGAGCAGCCCAGGTGGAACATGGCAAATGATATCTCAGGGTTATCGACATGGAAGTAGACAAAACAGCCTAACAGGTCAATATCTGCCAGCTCTAGCGCCTTTAAGCTTATTACAAATATAAAGGTTTTGTGTCTTTTTTTTTTTTTTTTTTTTTTTTTTTGTTTTTTGAGACAGGGTTTCTCTCTGTAGCCCCGGCTGTCCCGGTACTCACTCTGTAGACCAGGCTAGCCTCGAACTCGGAAATCCGCCTGCCTCTGCCTCCCAAGTGCTAGGATTAAAGGCGTGCGCCACCACCGCCCGGCTTGGTTTTGTGTCTTTTATTTAAGAAGTACATGGTTTAAGTGTAACCTCTACTCCCAAATGATATTTACAACACGCGTAAGCCAATGGATAATGTCCATTGTCTTCTTTAGTTGCTCTCATCTTATGTTTTTATTGATCAGTTTTTTTTTTATTGGCCAGTTTCAGATGTGCATGTATATCCTCACCTTTTCTCTCTTATCTCCTGTCTAGTGGCTACCACATCACCATTCTTAGCCCTTCCTCTGACTCCTGAGGTTTGGTTTTGTCACCTATTTAGTTTAAACAGTAAAGATGTGTGTGACCATTAAACTAGAAGTATCCACTGGTGACTTCCCACCTTAGGTCATGAGACAGGTTCTCTCACTGAACCCCGAGCTCACTGATGAGGATAGACAAGCTGTCCAGAAAGTCCCAGGGATGGTCCTGTCTCTTCTTCCCTAGCACTGAGTCTGAAAGTATACACTATTGCACCAAGATTTCTACATGGGTGCTGAGATCAGAACTCAGATCATCATGCTTGCGTGCCAAGCACTTTAGCGACTGAATCCTTCTTCCAGGTTTATTAATTTTCTTATGAAAAGAGGGTGCCATGTGATGTTGGAGCGTTCACGTACCAGCTGACCTCAAGACTGTCAAAGCAGTATGAATACAAGATGCCTTGTAGCTAAGAAGTAAAGCACGCTGTTCTCACAGACAATATACTGCACTTGTGAAATGTAACATGAAGCCCAAATTCAAAATGTACCTTCTGTAAGATCTTCCCATCAGAAATGTGTATGATTTTTGAGTTATTGGGCTATGAGATCCAACCTTGTTTGCTGAGGGTGATGGCCTCCAGTCCCTTCCAGTCAATTCAAAACTGTACCTCTGTGTAGCAATTGTGAGGACTCAGTAAAAGTAAAGATCTGGCATCAATTTCTTAGAACAGGGAGCTCAAGAATGTCTGAGTCTAGCTCCCACGGCTACTAGCCATCCCAGTGAACTAAACACTTAGCCAAAGCAGGGAGATGATTGTCTGAGCTCCTACCTAGCCCCAGCTCGGTAAGCTCTGCACTCTTCCTTCCCTGGAGTGGGCCTTCAGGACTGATCTGCAGGATGCGGTTAAGTGTGTGGATCCATTCGTCCATATCTGACTCTGTTTCAGCAGCCAGCACGAAATAGGTCAGGTCGTTCATTTTCAATTCAAAGGCATATTTCCTCAGCCTGTTATTCTGTGGTATAGAGAGAAAGAACAAAATGGTAAGCCATGAGACGGAGAGAAATTGATGCAGTCTTGGGATTCCAGTGTTTCCATTCAGGCAGGTGACGAAAACAAAACGCTATGAGACACAACAGAGCTTTAGAGGAGTTTAATCATTTGGATTATTATTATTATTATTATTATTATTATTATTATTATTATTATTATTTTTAGAACTTCGTCGTACTGAAAATATTTTATATCTATTTTGTTGATTGGACTGCATTTTGGCTCAATGCTTTTCATTGAGGCCCAAGTGTGGAGCCTTCTTCAGATAACTGCTTTGAGACCTCCACTTTCATTTTGTCTTCTAAATTCTATCTGCTATTCATACTAGTAAGTCACCCCACTCTCATTACACTCTGGAGACAGCACCTGCCACAGTGCTGACAAGCTGCACTATGTCTTCGTACCATAGGGACATTTCTTACTTTGCACCTTACTTTATCTTTTTAAGCATTGTTGGCATGTCAGCCATTACTTTATTAAAATAAATTAAAATAAAAATAAACGGTTAAAATAGATAAAATAAATTAAATTGAAATACCCCTGATATATTGGACCCTCACTATACCTGACTTTCTTTCCACCTACCAGTCTCTGCATATTTCCATACTCCAATGGCTCTTCTCTCTTGCCATTTTTCCAAACAAAACTCCTGGCTCTGCTTTAAATTCTTTTTACTCTCACTTAGTCTAAAGGCTCCAAAGATCATCCATATACAATGATGCCCAAGCCAAGTTCCTCATTCTTTAATTTGACACCTCTACATTTTATTTGTTGACCAATCAAGGAGGCCTTGCTATAGTCCCTGATTGCCCACATAATACCATTCTTGCTGAAATGAACCCCACCCCAGGCATTTCTCCAAATGCAACAGGCAGGCATTTACTCCTCTTGTGCCGACATGATTAATATTTCCCTTCGAATCTTCACTGAAAACATTATTCAGTTTCCAAGGTTAGAATATGGAAACAAAGACTCTTGATCTCTGGAGTATGTTAAATAAAATTGAAGTACATACTTCATTCTTTTTAAAAATCTTCCTTGACAAACATACATATCCTTTAAACATACTTTTGTGAGGGTTTGCATAGTTTTGTTTGTAGCAGTTCACACAGGGGTCAAAAAGTCATATTTTACAAAGAAAATGGCGTAAGCTAACTCTTTTTTTGTTTGTTTGTTTTTTTTGTTGTTGTTGTTGTTTTGTTTTTGAGACAGGGTTTCTCTGTGTAGCCCTGGCTGTCCTGGAACTCACTCTGTAGCCCAGGCTGGCCTCGAACTCAGAAATCCGCTTGCCTCTGCCTCCCAAGTGCTGGGATTAAAGGCATGCGCCACCACCCTCCGGCCATAAGCTAACTCTTAAAGCTGATATTTTAGTGGGGAAATTGTGAAGGCATGTGTGACTGAAGGAATGGCCAAATAAACAATGGAAAAATTGAATATCATGTGGCAAATAGAGTTAAGATATAGGCTGCTTTGCATACTGAGCAGTCAAGGACGTCCGCCCTCAGAAGGTAATGTATACATTGAAATCTGTAAAAGGAGGGATACGGGGGAAGGGCAGGCACACACAGGAGCAGGTGTGAGTTTTATATATTATAACCATAGATGAGAAATGTAAATTAAAAATAGAATGTGTCCTGAGTAATGGCATTGGATTTATCTGGGATCCTACTGTCACTTGTTCAGCTGGGCTGAATGACCTCTGTCACTATCACACACTTAAGAGGTTCTCACGATACAGGGAGTCACAGCTTTTTTACGTATGAGAAAACATACAGTGAGGTAACACACATAAGCCTTGAGATAATAGAAACTCCAGAAGTAAAGAAGGAAGAGCTGGCAATAAAGCTTAAAAATCAATAACACGTAAAAAAGTAAAACTGTTTTTTTAACATGAGCCTATGCTATTTCACCAAGTCTTTCCAGGAGCTCATTGCTCCTCCCTCTGTATCACGGTCGGAGGTCATGCTTGCTTTGCAATGTCTGACACGCTCACAGGCCAGGCTCTCTAATAGTTCACAAGTCCAGTGTACAGAAGCTAACTTTTTTCCTTTGGCATTTAGTCCAGTAATTGATGGTATAGTGTATAGAAGTGTTTGCTATGTTGGCACTCTGTACTGGGCAAAGCTATGCTTGGTCTCTGTGCTTGCAGAATGGAGGAGATAAATGTTCAACAGCTAGCCCTGGACATATAAAATTGGAAGATAAATATACCTAAACTTTGTATAAACATTTTGAAAAAGAGATACTAGACTCTGTAAGGGCACAGAATAGAAGTATTTGGACAAAAGAAAGGGTTAAGATTTGCATTTTAATAGCAATTCCAGCAGGATAGGAGCCCAAACAGAAAGTAAGCAGCCACAGACTTAGTATCCAGGGAGCTTAGCAATGCAAAGCTCTAGATGCTCTACTTGGGAGGGATGGGCAGACTCCATCCATCCACACTGACAAGCCCTTCTGGTAAATCGTGGTGCAGAAACGTCTCTAAGACTACCCGAGACTCCTGAAACAAGGCTCTACAGGCAAAGACAATGGGGCTGAAAACAGGTTTTCTATTGCTTCACATGACAAAAGGAATAGAAATGGACACTCAGGAAAGAAGTAGGGGCATCCAGAGTGTGGGCCATATCTTCTGCTTGGATGTTGTAAAAATTGGAGTATAGCACAATGCAAACAAATCTTAGTGTTGTTTGGAATTTGATAGTGCGGAATCTGTTGTCTCACTTGAGGTTGGAAATAGCATAGACTAGCTGTAAAACTACCCCAGATCTTCCTCTGGGTCAGAATTAAGTGGATCCACTGCAATTTGCTTTGAAATCCAGTTTTAGAAGTAAGACTTGACTTTCTAAATTACATTCTGTACTTCAGATGAGTTGACTATGGTTGCCAAGGTTTTAATAATTCAAAAGCAATTGTTAAAATATCCATCTTTTAAAAAATTCAGCAAAGTATAACAGGCTCTTGTTTTTCAAACAAGATATGTAATACATGAAGTAGGCATCATGTTTGCAATTCTGAGAGAGACAGAGCTGCTTGAAGTGCATATCAGTTTGTGGCAGAGTTGGTGGCAATACTGAGGGCGATGCTGGGGGCAATGCTGGGGGTGGGAGGGTGATGCTGGG
>NW_022196896.1:106266625-106270413 GCF_008632895.1 Mastomys coucha
GCCGGGGGTGGTGCTGGGGGTGATGCTGAGGAGTAGTGTTGGGGGTGATGGCTGGGAGTGTGAGGGTGATGCTGAGGGTGATGCCTACAATGGGAGAACTTTCTGATCCTCTCTCTGTAATGCCAAAGACAACCACAGGTAGAGCAACTGAAAAGAAAAGACAAATATGGAAAAATCAGTACAGTACTTGAGTAATTCCACATGCAATTGTCATTGGAACAGTAATGAAGAAGTAATGAGAATACTCTCCCAATTTCCCTTCTTTTTCTTGATTTCAGTGTCCTCTGTCATTGACATAAGGCTTTTCCCAGTGAACACCTCCCAGTTTTATAACCAATAGGAAACACATGTTCTATGACTCTATATCATGCTTAGGGAATGGTGGCAGACCATTTGGTGGCAGTTTGCAGCCGGTCTTCTCTTCCCCTGGAAACATCCCAATGACAGACTGTAAGGAAAGTACAAATGCCAACAAAAGGCTCAATAGGAAAGAGGGAAATCACCCAAACCAAGTGCCATGTTCTGCCTGCTATGCTACTGGGATTGCTTATAGATTTTTACAGGGACTAAAAGAGAATGAACTAACATGTGACAACCCACCCAGCCTTGTGATGCTGGTGGCTTCCATCTTTTCCACTCTCTTTAGGTTTATCCATTCATTCAGGAAACAAGATTTATCAAGTGTCAATCACACACACAGCATTAGCAAATATTCACACAAAGTGCTTTCCCTTGTTGACTTTACATTTTATGTGTCCTGCTTCAGGCCTTCCTACTACCCTTCGTGTGTGTGTGTGTGTGTGTGTGTGTGTGTGTGTGTGTGTGTAAGTGCACATGTGTATGAGCATGTGTTATGTACATGTCTGTGTGTGAAAGAGTCCATGTGTTCTTATGTGCATGTGTGTAGAGACCAGAGGTCAATGCCAGTGCCTTCAGTAGCTCTCCATCTTACTTTTTGAGTTAGGGTCTCTCATTGAATCTGCAAATTGGCCTCTCAGCTAGGATGGCTGGTCAATGAGTTCCAACGATCTGCCTAATTTTATGTTTCACACTCAGGATTAGAGGTGCATGCTACAGCACCCAGCTTTCACATGGGTTTCTGGGAATCTTACCTTGGGACCTCGTATTTTTCTGCAATCATTGACTAAGTTATCTCCCCAAACTCCTAAACTTATATTTTAATAAAGTGTCAATAAACTAAAGGCAGAAATGTGTGATTATAGTATAATGTGGAATAATGTAATATTATTGATATAATAGAAGGAGGCATAGTTTAGTGATAAATGTAATCACTGCAGTGTTAAAACTTAATGTTTGAGGTTGTTACTCATGCCAAATATATATATATATATATATATATATATACATATATATATATATATATACACATATATATGTATACACACACACATATATAGTATATAGTATATATATATATATATATATATATATATATATATATATATATACATGTAGGATGGCTGGTCAATGAGTTCCAATGATCTGCCCAATTTTATGTTTCAGACTCAGGATTAGAGATACACATATATGGGTGAATGACTGAAGAAAGCCTGAAGGACCAAGTTTGGGTAATCCAAACATAAGTATTCCTTAGTCCCAGGATAAAAGTGAGGTAGCAATCTGTTCTAGATTGTCCTATAATACTGTTTATTGATAGTCTAAAAAAAGCATGGTTAGTATTTTGTTTGTTAGCATGATTCAAGAACCTGCAAACTACAATCATCACTTAATATTCCTGAGAAAGAATTGACACTTCCCTCTCCTTGAAGTCACCCTTACAGTGTATGTTTTAAAATTCCAATAATTTTTCATGGGAAAAATAATATATAGCTTGAGTACAAATGAGGCAAGCTAAAATGCTATATTCACTACAGGATTGTTATAAATTTGAACTTCCAAAGGATCCTAGAAGTTAGGTAGTGCTTGCTGAGGCAAAGATTTTATTCTGTCTCTTTTTTTTGTTTCTTTTTTTATTCAAGAGAATCTGGCAAAGATCCCTGACAAAACAGATCTGAGTCATCCTGGTTATTCATTTGTTCTGTGCTTTTGTGTACGTGTGATTCATCCTCAGGCACAAAATGTGCCCAAGCGCTTACTAGAGTGATGTTTAAAATTTGCATGATCTCTTTTGAAATTTCTCCCAGGTGTAAAAAGGTATATGTCAGGGAGAGTTGTGATGTAAGAAGTGGGGCTACCAGAAGGTGACAATGCCCCTGATGTGTGTTCCCACCCCAAAGAGACTGACCACAAAGAACTAGAGACCCCTGCTTCCATAAAGGGAGAAGATACTGTGCAAAGTCTTGATTAAGTGCAGGGATCTTGATTAAGTGCAGGGATCTATCGATGAACTCTTTAAAAGGCACATATATGTAAAAATCTATCTTACAGAATCCCAAAGACCCAGATACTCTGTAGATTCATCTCAGAAAGGTGACATGTGTGAAGATTAGCTTTGAGATGTCCTATGTAAGAAAGTTATTCTTCTTCTGCATGCCCAGAACCTGCCAGAGACTGCCATCCATATCAGCATGTGTCCTCTAGGGATGCTGAGTAACAGCAGCCATGTTGCTCTGACGTAAGCCGTCCTCTTGCTCTGATGTCTGTCTCTGACTTTGACTTTCAAAAGGGGGTATTTCCCATGCTTCAACACTGTTCCAAGCATAATATAATCATTAAATAAAGTACTGAACGAAGGAATGAATTAGTGACTAAAGATATGGATTAATTAACATATTTAGGAATCAGTTTGAGGAACACAAATCATGTTACTGGAGGCTTTTCTACCATAGGGTGTCTTTCTTCCAAAGTCATGAACATGGGGGCAATCAGTGAAGGAGGGTATGGACACATAATCTCCAAGATCTTTCCAAAGTTTTTGCACATTTATTTCAGTTTTATGTATGAGAATCCTGAGGTCAGAGGCTGAGTGAGCGTCTCAGGAGCTCAGGGTGCGAACAGCAAAACTAGGATCCGAAAGCTGACCAGAACAGACCCTAAACCTCCACTTGACTCTGTCAGGTTCTCCTAAGACAATGCTTTAAAAGGAAATGAAACAAAACCTGAGTTAGAGATGGTGAAGACTGGCATCTAGAATAGACAGGTCAGAAGGTACAAAAGTGTGTCGAAACGGCATTCAATATAAACTGCACCCCTGTAAGCTTAATATTAGACAAAAGACTATGATGGAACTTTTTAGAAATAATGACCCACTTACCAGAGAAAACAAAAAAGGAAAAACTTTACAATTCCAGCTCGGTGTAATTATAAAATGTAATCAATGATCTCCAAAGTATTGTTGAAGATTTTGCTAAAGATTTTAAGGCCAAAGAGTCTCCCTTTGAGCGGCCAACCATAGACAACCATATCCTTTCTGCATTAGGATCTTCATTGCCCTTTCCATATGGAAAACTGGCTTCTGCATTAAAATGCAATTAGCTTTCCCTTCTAGCAGGGTAGTGAGCAACACTTAATTAATTCTTCAAGTTCAGCCTTATTACTTCCTGGAGGCGGTCCAGACTTTAAGAGATGAAGTGTCAGGAATAGCAGAGGCCTGAGAGGCTGCAGACAACACTATTTTGCATCTATAGATTTTAGTATCCTCCATAATACTTCAGGATGGAAACTCAGCTATGACATTACAGGCTCTGTAAAGGTCTGGGGTGTGCTTAGTACAAAAAGTCTATCCCTAGGGTCCAGAGTCTTACTGTAAAATTTGAGAAGTGATTGCTACAATACTTAATTGCTTCAACTGCTAAGTAAAAAAAAAA
>NW_022196896.1:106270529-106279711 GCF_008632895.1 Mastomys coucha
TTTTTTTTTTTTTTAAAGAAAGGGCATCCAATGCCCATGGACTGGGAGACAACCACAGAATTATTCTCCTTCTGCTTGCTACGTGCAATGCTAAGAACCATAACTTGAAGATCGAAAGCTTCCCGAACAGTCTTGTCTGTAAACTCTTGGCAATCTGTGACTATAAAGCAAATCTCTGCTTCAAAGACAGATGATGTGTGTATGCACGGGATTTATTACCTGGTAATAAAGAGAAGATGGTTTCTAAGGCATATATACATCGAGCTATGTGACTGACATGTCTCCCTCATGAATTTCACTAGTTTGGTGGGTTTTCTAGGCTGTAGATGGGATCAGAGTCATTTTCTTCTTGTGCTTGAAGAAATAGCTCAGTCTTGCTTACACCCCAGGACTCGGTGCTTACCGCTCCCACTCAGCCTTTCTTCCATAGATCTTTGAGTCTCTTTTTGTTTTAATTATTTTTGTATCCTTTCAAAAATGTCCCTTTTCAAATATCAACATTCCTTTCCGCATCTAGATATCACGACACACGTTTCTTCCGTCCCTCTACTTACCTCTTTTTGTTGTGTTTCATTTTAAAAACAAAACAAAACAATTGATGCCACTGTTCCCTGGATTCTTGGCTTATTTCTCATTTTTCTTTTCTCTCTACTAAACTAAGTTTTGTGGAAGTATGGATCTAGACAGTGCATTTTTCAGCAAGTTCCCAGAGTCTAGAAAAGCTCTTGACGTATACACTTCTATATTCTAAGTGCTTGCTACATGCTTCATGCAACAAAAATCTAACCACCACGGGGAAGATGATTTTTCACTCACCTGCACCACACCTGTGCAGGAATCCAAAAAGATGCAGCCCTTGGGCTCTTTGGAGATCTTCTCGTCTTTGTAAAAGTTCATAATGTAGGAGTTATCAGGTAGCTGAGTGAGCTGGAAGTAGCGCTTTTTGAACGACTAAAGAGAAGACAGAAGGAGAGAGTTTGAATTCCCTTACACTGCTACTCACGGAAATGACAAGGCTTCACATTAATTTCATCAGCAGAGCATTGCACTTAGAGCAGGGACTCTGACTTCTGTATATTACAGAAAACATAAACTTCATGCAAATGGCCTCTCTCCATGCTATGCCTCGAGAAGGGATGTATAGAAAGGCAACAGATCTGGGATTAGTTTTGAGGTGTCCTTACAGGTGTCCTTACCCGAACAGTGACAGTATTGTTCACAGTGCTGTTAAAATTCCCCTTGTAAAGCCAGCCAGACTTGAACACACCAGTACCTCCAGCTCCCCCACCGCCCTTGGATGATGAGTGGGATGTGGTATCCTGAAACAAAAGCCATCATTAGCAAGGCAGCCAAACCTTGTGGAGCCCAGATCTTAGACGCTGCACTTAAAAAAAAAAAAGAAAAAAAAAAGAGACTTCTTTTCCTCCTTGACTCATCCATAATAATCGTGTTCGGTGTCAAAACAAACATGATTCATTTTGCCTAAAAGCCCCAACACAACCGGCTCCTGCTGCTCACCAGAAAGAGCTTGCAAAGAAGCCAGTGCAGGCAGGAACTAATTGCCCTCATGTTTTAAACCTGCCGCTTGCAACAGTCACTTACTTCATCCTTATCAGCATCTTCATGGTCAACCTCAAAGGAATGGGAAGGAAGTTTCTCTGGCTTGTGTTCTGCACTGATATTTGAAAAAGAAGAGAAAAAAAAAAGATGTCTGGTTTGTCACTTGATATCTTGCTTTTGTTTACCACTGTTCCCAAGATTGCAAAGACTCCATTTAACATTGCTTCAGTTTTTGTAAGCTTTGCAACCTTAAAAATCTAGGGGTTCCTTTTCTCGGGGAAGTGTTAACTGGCCGTTTAAGACATTGTATCTTATCTCTACTAAGTGTGTATTTTAAATCGAGGAGTTACAAATTGATGTAGATTTGCACATATCCTTTTTTTTGAATTGAATGAGAGCAAAGAGGATGGATGTCAATCTTAGTGTTTCGTCCCCTCTTCTGCATTCTAAAGCAGGATACTAAGGAGGGACACTTTTGTGAGCTTTTCTGGGTTCCGTGTGTGTGTGTGTGTGTGTGTGTGTGTGTGTGTGTGAGAGAGAGAGAGAGAGAGAGAGAGAGAGAGAGAGACAGAGAGAGAGAGACAGAGAGAGAGAGACAGAGAGAGAGAGACAGAGAGAGACAGAGACAGAGACAGAGACAGAGCCAATGTCACCAGATGGTTGCACAAGTAGCAGCCTCAGGCATGAAAGGACTTGATTCCCCAGAGGCAGCCTATGTTTTGGCTCACAGGTTGTGTCACGTTCTGGAGGTAGCCCCTCTGAATGCTGCTCAAATAGAGTAATGTATGTGTATGCGCCCTTCGGCATCACAGAAATGTCAGATTTGGCTGTGGCCTGATCGGACATCTCAGAGGAGCAAGAAGGCACACATGGCTTTATATGTGCAGAATAAAATAAGTCTGAGGTTAAGTTTTCCTTGGCTCAAGTCTGTCTCATAAGGAAGGGCTGGCAGAAGCCAGATTCTCCACTCAAAGTTTAAGCTTCCTTTGATTGTCAGGAAATCCTTTCCTTTCTTTTGCCACCCATTACGGCATAAAATCTCTCATGTGCAGACATCCCAATTAATGTTTTAAGATGACATATCTTGTAGAATCTGAATCAGACTATGAGAAAAGAAGACTAGAGGTGAATTTGTTAATCCTATTCCAGATCACTTCCTGAGCTAACAACGCTCTGAAGAGAAAGGAAGAGGGCTAAACGCTCCTTATATTTAAGTTCTTCCTGCACCTCCTCACAGGGTGTTACCTAATGGATGTAAAGTGGTCTTTGATTCTCCCTCTGAAGGACAGCACAGTGCCTACTTCCCTGTACACCACAGGAAGTTGTAGCATAGAAGACAATCCCATTCATTGTTAAGCACTGTCCATACCTTAAGAGATTCTCAAACATTAGGAGACATTTTACATCCATCACTGTTACTTGCTCCCCATCCCACCATTTCCATCACTGGGTCCTGAAAATTACTGTGATGAACACAATACCTGAAGCTGAGTGCTACAGATGAAGTGTGGACCTTGCATATGGTAAGAGTCTTTCTCAGCAGTGAAAGGGGGAAGAAGAGTTGTAGTAAGCGTTATCTCTGTGGGCTAGGAGATGGTCCAGTGGGGAAGGTGCTTGCTGCGCAACTGTAAGGATGTGAATTCCAAGCCCCTGCACCCACGTAAAAGGCGGTTGTGCTCCTGCATGACTGTTACCCTAGCGCTGGTAGAGGTGGGTGAGAGATAGGAAGTTCTTAGGAGCTACCGATAGTCACTAAAGCACAAGTATGAGCTTCAGGTTCAGTGATCAAGGTTGGCTCAGAAAATTGAGCTGAAATAATAAAATAATGCACCCGATGCTGACGTCATGGAGTCTACATTGCTCATACAGAGGGGAATGCACCTGCTTCCCCTCCCTACTCAGGTTACCTCCTTTTGAAGTCTGGTATTTAAAACACTTACACACACACACACACACACACACACACACACACACACACACACACATATATACACACACACACATGTATATAACATATGTATATATGTATATAAAAAACATATATTTAAAAACCCAAATTAATTCATATAAAAACTCCAATAACATGTAATATGACATTCTCTATCCACAGCTTATTGATTGACAAGTTGGAAGATATTTAAAAATATAGACAGAAGTTTAGTATTTAAGTTTAAACACGTTTACTATTGCTCTTTGCCTAACAACAGGTGTGGGGCTCCAGGATGGTCTAATCTTGCTACTTTACAGAGATAAAAATGAAGAGCCCAAGGGCCACTTATATAAATATACTGAAGAGATGGGACTAGAGGATGTCTCTTTGAAATGACTTTATCAGGAAAAATGACTTCAAATCATCCCTGAAAACACTAAGAATACAGAATCTTCCTCTCTCCTCTTTGAAGAGCCTCAGATATGTTTCAATTCATCAGTGCTAACTGTCACAGTGACGTTAACTCCTTCTGGTAATGGTCACCTTCCTGAGAAGGCATGGTAAGCATTCTTTATAGCATTACCTTCAGACCTCTGGGAAACTCTTCCTACCACATTCCATCTTTTCTGTAATAGCATATAATACCCCTTGAACCAGGAACCAGTCCTTTCACCATTTGCTGGACTGACAAGATAAAGCCTTTGAATACAGTATCTTCCTCTCTCCCTCCCATGAGAGGTGACATGTCATCTTGGTTTTAAGGGCAAGTTCAAATGGCAAGTTGCAGAGCAAAATAATTGCTTGAAGCATTTTATCTGAAACATGTGCATCATGGGATTTTTTTTTTAACTGATTAGGTGTGGCAGTAAAGAGTGGAGGAAGTTTCCATGTTAAGTCATCACACATAGTTTTGTAAATTGGAGAGAGGGTGATCTTAAAAACTATTACCACAAAAATGATGATATGAAGTGATTCATTTCCTAGTCAGCTGGATTTGACGATTCCTCAATGCCTCTCTATTTCAGAACATCACTCTGCACATGATAGGAACATACCCAGTGGGTATATTTTTCTAGACCAGTCATTACTCTGAGTCACAGGATTCTTAGTTGGGCAATATTGATGACTAGTTTTCTTTTCTGGTAGCATGCATAGCCCTGTCCCCCACTATGAATGCTAGCCAACAGGGGCAAAGCTTCCATGTCAGGACCTATTTGTTTCTCTATGTTTTATAATTCTAAATGTGGTGCCTCAGCAATAGGACTTTACAATAAAATTCTGAATGGTACCAAGAACAGTGGAAACAGTCTTACAAGACATGCCCAACAGTGACATGACTATTATGTGCATAACCAAACACCTTCTTTTGATCAAATTTAAGACTTGCTTCTAAAGATGAAACACATACTAGACACCTTATTCAGGACAATAACTTGTGGTTACATAGGTCACTGACCCTAGGTGATAACCTACTACTGTTAGTCTACTAAGTATTAATCCAATTTCTAATGACTTATCACTTCACCTATAGATTAGTGTATTTCTCAACACTCATCAGAGAGCTCCTCCTTACAATGGATGCCAGTTAACATAGAGATACACAACTGGCCAATATTCAGGGAATAAAAGGCTATGAAATACTCATCTCTCTCTCTCTCTCTCTCTCTCTCTCTCTCTCTCTCTCTCTCTCTCTCTCTTTTTTCCGAGACAGGGTTTCTCTGTGTAGCCGTAGCTGTCCTAGAACTCACTCTGTAGACCAGGCCGGCCTCGACCTCAGAAATCTGCCTGCCTCCCAAGGGATTAAAGGCGTGTGCCACCACTGCCCGGCACAAAATACTCATCTCTTAATGAGACATCTACATCATACCCATTCCTGCCAAGGCTCAGAGATTTTTACAGAAAAGGGGTAAGGAAGGTTCTAAGAGACAGAGTTGGTGGATGACTGGGGCAAAGTAGTACTTTCCAGACATAACAGGGCACATATGAACTCACAACAGTCATGGCATCATATTCAAGACCTGGTTGAACTCATGCCAAACAAAACAGAACATGGGTTTGGGAGGCAAGCAGGAAGTCTTACTCCCTACTTCAGCGATGGAAAACTTATGGCTTCTGGGAAAGGGAGAGTCAGGTATTTATTTATTTATTTATTTATTTATTTATTTATTTATTTGTAACCATGGTTGATTGACCATACTCCAGGGGATTGGACCACACCCAAGAGTATTTAGACAATACAGATTGAACTCATTGGGTTTGAACAAAAAAGAACAACAAGTTGGGTGGGTAGAGAGATGAGAGTGAATTCAGGAAGATTTAGAAGAGGGTCCAAATATTGTCAAAGTATTTTGTATAAAATTCTCAAAGAATTAATACAAATAATTTAGAAAAGAAAACCAAAGAGAAAGGAGTGACTAAGTAATTGTGTCAGAAAAAGTGATCAAGGTTGGCCACCTCTGGGATATGTGGCTTAGGATGACAGTGAGGAACAGCAGGTTCTGCGAGGAGCCAGGGAAACACCGTTTTGGTAGAGAGAAACATAATTTAGGTCCTGGGGAAGGAGAGCAAGTTTGGAGCACCCAGGAATGAAAGGCTGCTGCAATAGAGACACCGATAAAGGAAGTTAGTAGTGTAGGAAAAGCTTCCAGGTGCAGGAGGCAGGCAGTGTTTAAACCATTTCTGAGACTCCAAACAACTGAGGACTCTTTCCTCCACTGGTCTCCAGGGCAACTCTTTCCTTCACTGGTCTCCAGGGCAACACACCCTTTACTCTACCTTCAAGGAGAAACAGCCCAGCCCTGCTGTCCTTTCCTGAAGTCTGCATGATTATTAAACAATATTTGTTCTTTAATTTAAAGATAGCATTAAGGTTTTATCTCTGTCTATTGCCTTCAGATTTCAACAGGAAGGACCATTGGGTGGTCCTTAAGAACCTTTGGAGACTGAAGATAAAAGATTCACCAGGGACTTCATATTTTGAACCCAATGTAAGTAGAGTAGTAATTTATAGAGAATCTCAATTTTATTCCAAATTTCCTACTATTGCTCCAATAGGATTATGACAACACCTGAGTGCCTCTTTAGTTCTTATCTGTGAACTTAGTGCCCATGTTTCCCATGTAAAATGCAACAACCGTTCCTATTGCCTATGATTATGGGTGTTATATGAGAAAATGTTATGCATCATACCTGGCATATTCTAACACTGAGCAAATATCTGTTTATCTATTTAAAGTGTTTTATCTTTCTGTTGTATTTGAGACAGGGTTACAGAAAGTCAAGACTGGTCTTGAATATACTTTACAGATGGAAATGATTTTGTGTTCCTGATTAGAAGCTCCTGTTTCCATATCTTGAGTGTTTGGTATGTACCATCATGCTTAGCCTCCTTCCTTTAAAATGAAATCTTTCCTTCCTTCCTTCCTTCCTTCCTTCCTTCCTTCCTTCCTTCCTTCCTTCCTTCCTTCCTCTTTCTTTCTCTCTTTCTCTTCCTTTCTTTCTTTCTTTCTTTCTTTCTTTCTTTCTCTCCTTTCTTTCTCTCTCTCCTTCTTTCTTTCTTTCTCTCCTTCTTTCTTTCATTTTTTCTTTCTTTTTCTCAACTGGTCATACTTGATTTGATCTTCAGCCAAAAACATATATTGGGAAAGAAAGAATATTGGGAAATATTCCTCTTTCTCAGGTCAACTGAAGTAAAGTTGTTAGTTGTTGTTTTATTTTTCTATATTCTGTATCTCTGTATTTTACCCATGCACTATTGAAATAAATGTCATAATTTTTTATGCCCTTTGAATATTCCAGGAACTCCATAATGTTGACCATGTAAAGCCTTACACTTCCAGTGAAAATAATGTGTCTCCCTTGCTTGCATTTTTGAATGCACACTTGAAAAAGATGCAGGGTTCTTAAGGGTTAAAATTAGCTTAGCATACTTGTAAATTCAAATAGTATGTTTCACCACTTTTTGATTTTCCATAATTTCATCTTTTAAAATTCTATTCTGTAGCCTTAGCCACTTGGAAAAAGAAGTGATCAGTTTAAATTGGTAGTAGGCATAGGGGAGTTCGTCCAATCCAGAAGGCATGAACATGATTTACTTTTAACAGCCTCATAAGGCCTAAATAAATTAATCTGGTTCCACTACTGACCTAAATATGGATAGTCTTTAGGGGGCAGGTCTTAGCTTTGTAAAATCATTAAAACATAATTCTACTATGCAATGTTGAAGTATTCATTATTCTGGGGCATATACTAGGGGATTCTCCTCTTTAAGTGATAGAATACATTTTACGTGGATATAAGAAAAAAAAAAACCTTAAACCTTCTGCCTTCATGGTGCCCTTTCCCCCTTTGACTATCTACTTCCACTTCCTTTAGATAATGTCAATGAAATTCTCAACACTGTTCCAGTCACTTTCTTTACCATGCGGGAGATATGTCCACTCCTGATATGAAAAACTTAATTCAGTAATCATGCCCAGAATTCTCCTCACTGGACGTGCTTTCTATATTATTTTAAATGGAGAGAGAACTCTGTGATAATGAAATATTGTGTTTACTTCTTTCATGACATCACGACTATGGTAAGTTAGTATTTGGTAGTGAAAGTAAACCATGCGCGGTGCACCTATATCCAGGAGCTGTTACTATTCAAGGTGTGCTCTGGAGGAAAACCTTGTTAAAAGAAAGCAAGAAACCCACAGGAACTTCTTGGACAAAGTATTGGGCAGCCTTGTGTGGAACACAACTGTTTTATTATGTCGCCAAGTCTCTGAAGGCTACAGAAAGAAAGCACTTCAAATCAACATCAAATAAGAATGTGTCTGTGCTGGGCTGGATGGTGATGATGGCTGATGACCTAGAGCATCTAGACCTTTTTCTGCTGACGGACTCCGAGAAAGGAAATTCATACAAGTTTCAAGCTGGCAGCAGGATGAATGCAATGCTGTGGTTTAAACACTTGAGCGTGGCCTGCCAGAGTAACAAGCAACAGGTTCCTACAAACTTGATCACTTTTGAGTAAAGGCCTGAGACAGAAGAGGAGTGCAATTGTTCCCGTGTGGAACCAGGACCTGCCGAGAGCCCAGCCACACCATCCCGGGCCAGGAAGAGCCCCCAGGCTCCAGCCCAGCCTCCGGAGCTCAGAACCAAAAGCACTAATTTCAGGGAATGAAGTGAGATGTCCCCAGAGAAAAACAATGGAGTTGCAAACTGCCATGAACTACACTTCTGATCTCCGAATTGACCTGTGGAAACCACTGCCTTAACAGAGTGCGAGGAGAACCGTCACCAAATAGTGTGTGTGCATCTTCTGGCAGTGCTGTGCTTGGAATAAATTGTAGCTACTTTGCATTTCTTTTAACTTTGTACTAATTTTGGAGGGGGGAACCTTCTTTTTTAGATACACTTTAAAATAGAAAAACATTTCTTCTGGATTCCATCAGAAGCTGTTTTAGGTGCAGTGAGGTGCAGTGAGGAGTCCCCGTGAGGAACAGGCCAGTAGCCCACCTGCAGAGTCTGCTTAGCCTCGGCCAGTGGCTGCCTCAGGTTCCCACAGCAAGACCTGGGAGGGACGTGATGTGGAAGCTATGGGTGCAGGGTGTCATTTGGGATATGTGGGGAGGGCGTGCTTTACTTTGGATGAGGGATCCATTTAAACACTACAGTTTGGAATTCAGAAGGAGAACATGATCTC
>NW_022196896.1:106280405-106285502 GCF_008632895.1 Mastomys coucha
ACTGACAGACACCCAGCAAACTACTCTTTCTTTGGGTCTCATGTAAAATGTCTCACATCTGTGTCCCTCAAGAACTGTATACTTTATCAGAAGTGTTTTATCACCAAGCCCATTGAGCTATAACTAGAAAATAGTGTCTATATTGTAACTAGCTAAAAAAGAAATGAGTCCAAGAGAAAAAAAAAAAAGAAAGTGAACCATGCATATAGGAGGAGCAAAGAATTTTACTTAAAAGCGAGGGCCAGGGGAGATCATTCATTGGGCAAAGCATTTGTTGCTACAGGAGCGCAAGGATTGAGGTTTTAGTCCCCAGCCCTTTGTAAATGTTGATGGGCATGGGATCCCACCTGTATTTCAAAGTTAGAGACATAGACAGTGAGTAGATCCTTAGAGCAAGATGGGCAGCAAGACTAGCCACACTGGCAAGCTCTAGATCAACTGAGAGATCTTGCTGCTATGGGTATAGTAGAGAATAGACAAAGACAACTTCCAATACCAACTTTAGGTCTCCATGTGCACTTGAACACACACAAAAATGCATGTGCACTACACAGACACATGCAAAAATAGCAAGAGTTAAATGTAGCTGCCTAGGTCCAATCATTCAATCCATGGTCTTTCAAGCATGGGTACAACTTCCAAGTTATGACTGATTCACAGAAAGAGAGGGAGTGCAGATGTTAGAAAGCAATTTGATTTCCCCTAGAGGAAGTGTGTGACCACCACTTAGACATCTTGAATGTCAGCATTAGCTAAGACACCCCATGCTGTGACAGGACTTTCCCAACAAGTAGTTCCAAAAGACAATCATTAAGGAATCCTGAGTTTTACCAAATGTTTAGAAATCTGTGGGAGTGAAGGCACAGAGTTGTCTTTGGAAAAAAAAAAGACTTCCTGTTTTGGCTTGCTCTTCACAGTGAGACAACTTCTGAGAAAAGCCCTTCTCCTCTCCTTTCTCTTCCATGCAACTTCTCGAAATGTAAGCCAAGTGATTTTTAAAAGACTTTACACCCTGGTGGACATTCCTCAAGCCTTCTATCACAGTGAGAATAAAATCGAAGCTCTCCTCCAGGGTTCATAAGGTCCTTGCTGCTATGCTCCCTTCCGGGGCCTCCAGCCTCCTAGCCTGCCAGTCTACTCCAGTGTCGGTCTACTTCTGCCTCAGGGCTTGTGGGAAGCTTTTTTCCTGAGATCCCAGCATTGGTAGCTACTGTCCCTTGAGAATACAGTTCAAATGTGACCTTCTGAGAGCCACTAAAAAAAAAAAAAAAAAAAATCCCCCTTTCAGAGTGTGCCTTCAGGAAGTAAAACAGCATGTACAAGTATTCCTAGTTTGGAAAGATTTTTCTGGGGACAGAAAATTTTGCAAAGTAGAGCTGAATTTTGTACCATGGACAAAAAACAAACAAGCAAACAGACAAACTTGACCCAGTGTGCGTCACTGGAGGAGAGTATAAGTAGGCACTGAACTTTTGATTATTGTTTTTTTTCTGAAGTATTTGTATCATGTTTTTTTGAAGAACCAAAAATATGAGAGGTGAAGTATGTTTGGCCTAATGCAGCTTGTGTTATAATGTTAATTTCGTTCCCCAAAAGTACTTACTTACACCAGTGTCTGCAGTAGTGCTAGTTTCCACTTCCCTGATTGGGTCTGGAGTAGCAGAGATGAAATATAGATTTTTAAGGATGTTAACTCTGGAATACTGGCGGGGGCTGTTTGCTAGCCCAGGAGGGATTAGAAGTATCCTGTCTTTGAGCTAGCCAAGGCATATCAAAATTACTGGGGTGTGTGTGTGTTGTTGTTGCTGTTGTTATTGTTTAAATTTTAAGCAACTCTTACCACCATTTAGGAATGTTGTGCATTAAAATAAATTACTCCATAGTAGTATGTGCTAGAAATTCAGGATTCAGCAGAAAAATACCCTGCCCTTTGATGGCTTTTATTTTAGTAGGGGAAACAGCAAATAGATTCTAGAGTTCAGGTCATCCAGTGGCTCTTGAGGCGAAGCAGAACAAAGTGAAGTTCCTAGAGGCTTTAGGGTCCCAAGTGTGTGTGTGTATGGGGGGAAGTTAGGCATTTAGTTTCTGTTTTGCTCTTTTTAGATGTATGCCCTTGTGTGGAATTCATTTGCATGCCATTGACATCCCACAGTGAAAGTGCATAAAAAATATAAAGTGGATTTAAATACTGTAGGGACTTGGTCAGAAATTCTATGACCCATGTTGGCCTTTCCCAGTGCCACGGTTGAAAGGACAGCTCATTGATGGACGGTGCAACAATGAGCAAATGCTTAATCTGCAGTGACGCCTCAAAATAGAGAAGACCAGTTCTCATTCCAAACTCAGACTATAAACACATAACTCTATGATGTTGATCAAGATATTCTGCAAAATATAGCTTGACACAAAATAAACACTAAATTCCTAAACAATGTTAGAGCTTGCAAAGAGGTGATTTTTACATTTGTGTATAAAAGCACATGCAGTCTTTATAATAAACAGATGATATATTCTTACCGGGGTAACTGTCGAATGTCTCCAGAATATTGTTCGTATTTGTAGTTTACCACGTACCACTGGGAACTGTAGAATTTACAAGCCTGAAATGAACAGAAAAGACAGTTATATAAATTGCCATTAAAAGTCTGCTGTGCTGGCAAAATGGTCTTATAATCACAGGCGGGTGTGGAGGCAGCCATATTGGCCACTTAAACATAGAGAAGAGTTCTTTATAATCCTCAGACATCCTCCAGTGCCATGGAACTCTCAGCAGACTCCTAGAGGAAGAGCTTTTCAACACAGTTATTCTGTTTTCCTCCACTGTCGGGAAACCTAACACAGTTATCACTGAGTCAGAGTTGATGCGTGGCGCTCAATGAGAAGCAAATGTAACTTGTTACCTTGCCCATCATTGATGGTCCTCAGTCACCAAGGATGTTTTCCTTTGATTTCAGCCTCGTTTTTCTCACTTTGCTTTTGACACTGATCTACTGTTCCTTCTGCTCCTTTAATATTTCCACCGTTGCTGGCCCAGCCTGAAGCTGGCTTTTCAGTTCTCTCTCAAACCTATTATTTTCCACTCACAGAATGTTAATAAAACATCCCTTAGGATTATGTTGAAAATGAAGCTAGTGAATTATGTGTTGTACGCATGTGTCCATGTGTGCGAGTGTATGTGGAGGCTAGAGATGGACTTGAGTGTGGTCACTCTCTACCTTATCTTTAGAGCCTGGAATTCACAAATTAGGCAATTCAAGAGTGGCAGTGAGCTTCAAGGGTCCTCTGGTTTCTGCCTGCTTGACACTATCCACAGTTTTAGGATTATAAGTGTATATCCCCAGGCCTAGAATTTTAAATGTGTATTAAAGACAGGAAGCTAAATCCTTGTGCAGCTCTATTGTACATCACCCCAAACCTTGATTTCATATTATTTATAGACATAAAATATTTTCCAAACTCCTACCTACCATGTAGCTTATTGTAATAACCATAGATTTGTAATAGAGATTTCACTATCTCAAACTAGATTCTAAGACCCTCCCCTTTAATTCTAAAATGACAGGAATTTGAGAATGAAGTAGCTATATAATTAATATATGACAAACTGACCATATCTTTTTCCACTAGTAGAAAAAAATTGAGGCACAAAACATGTATTGACCTATCAGGAATAATGGCAGGTGAGGTTGTCTTTGTAACTGAGGACAAGACAGAGGAGACTCATAAATGCTGCAGGCAGGAAAGTGAAGTCGTGACTTCTGTCCAGTTAGATGGAAAGGGGGTCTGGTCCACTGCAGACAGGGGGAATAACAAAAGTCATGGAGATAGGCAGAAAAGAACCCTAACCCCAGGAGCTCAGGCTCTTTGACTAGGGTTGCTATGGTCTTTCTGTTCCTTGATACCCTTGCTTAATGTGAGACCTTTTAGACAAGGACCCCATTAAGGGGTCTGAGGTAGGGGACTTTAGCTATACAAGATAGGTGGGTTCAGGGACCTTATCTGTTCTGGATTTCTCTGGCCCTGATTTCTCTCAGCCCCATAGCTGTATTTGTTCAGGGAAGTGCCCACGCACAAACTGGCAACCTAGGACATAGCAAGTTAGGCTGGGACCAAGACAGGAGTTGGAGGCCAGCAGGGTGATCACAGAGCCAATAGAGGCTTTAAAAACAACATGCATCGTGAAGACAGAGTACAGGCTAGGAGGACAGAAGGAGACAGAAGGAGATCAGAGGGCTCTAAGTTGCACTTAGTCATAAGTTTAAACTTTGCATATTATGACATAGTAGAGTGACCATTCGTAACTACATGTACTGCAATTTCAAAAGGCTAGAAAAAGGATTTTTAATGTCACAAAAAGCAGGCAAAATGTGAGGCAACAGATATTGACTCAGATCGGAAATGACTCAACATACACATACAACATCAGATTATTTCATAAACATGCATGTTTTGTTTTTATCTAATGTTTTAATTTTAAGAAAAAAATCACTGCTTGTGTATGTGTAGGCATGAGTGTGTGTGTGCCTCTGTGTGTGCACAGACATGCATGAATGCTATAGTACACCTGTGAAGGTTAGAGGGTAATTTTTGGAGTTGGTTCTTTCCTTCTACTTTGTGGAGATAGGAACCCTCTTATTTCTTGGCATACTTCAGACTAACTAGTCTTTAAGCATCTGGCTGATCCGCCTGTCTATGTATCTCATCTTGCGTTCGACATGTTGGTGTTGCAGATGCAAATGGGTACTACTGCATTTGGCTTTTCCCTCCTTCTTTCTTTCTTTCTTTCTTTCTTTCTTTCTTTCTTTCTTTCTTTCTTTCTTTCTTTCTTTCTTTCTTTCTTTCTTCCCTTCCTCCTCCTTCCCTTCCTCCCTCCTTCCTTCTTTCTTTCCTTTCTTCCTTCCTTTTCTTCTTCTTTTTAATGTGGCTTTGGAGCTCAGGTTGTGTGGCAAATGTTTCTATCCACTGGGGCAATTCTCAAACTCTCTTTACCAGTTTTTTAAGTACATAAATAAACAAAAATGATAACTCCGCAACTCTTTCCGTGGGTATTTGGTTCCCCCTTTTAAGAAGGAATGAAATGTCCACCTTTTGGTCTTC
>NW_022196896.1:106287184-106310657 GCF_008632895.1 Mastomys coucha
AGGGTGGCAGGCATGGGGAAGTGGGAGGCAACAGGGGTTTGTTTTGGTTGTTCTTGTTTGTTTCTTTGTTTTTTGGAAGGGAGACTGGGAATGGAGAAATTTATATGTAAATAAAGAAAATATCTAAAAAAAAAAATGACAACTCCAAGACCTCATCAGAGGAGGTTCTTCGCGTGTCTTTTGAATTTTGGGGGGCAATCATTAGCAAAAAGAAGCTTATAGCTGGTGAACCCACAGAGGTTAAGTGTTTTGTGCTCAGACACAAATGGGACATCTGTGTCATACCAGTCAAGCTCAGAGGCCATGGAGGAGAGGCAGGAAGACTGTAAGACCTAGAGGCCAAGGGAGACTGAAATAACCAGGGTCTTCTAGGCATGATAGGATCTCTGCACTCATGAATGCATCCCAGCCGCCATGGTTGGCACACAAGACTTGCACAAGAGCAAGCCAGTCAACATTCCAATATGCCGCTGCATGAGCACCCACGTCTGAGGGATAGACAGTTGATCATTTCAGTAGGAAGTTGTTTGAGCACCTGCATCTAGCTGAGGAGTTGACACTTAATGATTTCTGGGGGAAGGAAAGTCAGTTTTTGTAAGGGTGTGGCCCCTGGTAGGTCCTCTGAACTCCAGTGGGTGGCCTCATGCTCTTGAATATATGGGCACCAAAAGCTGGACTTGGTGGGTCATGACAAAATAGATCAAAGAGGGTACAAAGTTGGGATCCCGTGGCAGGGGTGGATCTAGAAGGGATTAGGGGGATAAGTGGGGAGGGAATATGATAAAAATGAATTTTGTGCATGTAGAAAAATATATTTTAAAAAGAAAAAGCATTTTTTTTATCCTTCTTTAAAAGAGGACCCCCAGTAAGAGAGGTGAACACAAAGAAAGGAATTTAAGGATGTCTGAAAGACTGGATTGGATGGGTTTGAACAAACAGTATATTTAGCTAACGTTTAGCAGTGACTTGCCAATCCTCCAGTCAGATTTGCAAAGTGCAGACAAAGAAAACTGAGCTTTTAATAGGTTCCTTGGCTAAAAAGTCTTTCTTCATCTTAGACAGAAATGCCAAGCATTCAGACAAGGAGCAGAAAGGCCAACAGCATGCTGGGCCAGGCTGTCTAGACTCCCAGGAGAGCGGTCATTTCTCCTCCCTACCTTCTCCTTGCTTCCTATTTTATAGCCATTTTCATGTGGGACGAAATGTGTTTTGAGATTTCTTTTTATTTTTAATTTATGTGGATGAATGTTTGCCTGGTTGAATATGTGTGCATCATGTCTGTCTCTGGTGCCTTTTGAAGCCCAGAGAGGATATCAGATTCCCTGAAACTAGAAGGACAGAGGGCTGTGACCTGTCATGTGTATGCTGGGAGCCAAAATTTGGTTCCCTGTAGGAGCAGTATGCACTCTTAATAACTAAATCATTTCTACAGCATAAAAACGTGTTCTAAAATGAAAAATGACACCTGCTCGCTATTCTTATTCCTCTAGAACATGTTTTATTTTTTTCTAGTCCAGTTTTCTTCTAGTTTGTTTGTAAGTTTACATTTGTATATGGATATTATTTTTATCCAGTTAACATGTTGTAAGGATCCCTGTATTTGATTTCTATTTTGTTTACTTTATTTTTCTTTCTTTTATTGTTTATTATTGTTTTCATTTTGGTGGGACTAGGGCCTTGAACATGTTAGAAAAAACATGATACCATACATCTGTATCTGTAGTCCTTATAAACAGGGCCCCATACCTTAGTATGTATACTTTGAAACTTTAGCACAACTGACTCCATGATGAAAGTGCCATTCAGGCTGAAAAGCTCAGCACATAGAAAGCACCACCTGCCCAAACTAAAGCAAAGACTGAATCCATCAAATCCATAGTTCAGGGAAAATCTTTAAAAATGTACTAACTTTGCGTTTTAGGTTCTATCGTTCGCTTCTGGCTAACTGTTCTTGTTAACTGGAGTATGCCAGCCCAGAACATAGTTTTTGTGCTTAAAGGCTCACCCTAAGAAAGGCTCAGTGCTACACTATGTTCCTGAAAACCCAGTGTAGTTGCTGGCCCGTTAATAACAACTAGCTATTGGCTTAAACCCATGTGGGAGCAGTCTTCTTTGGTGGATCCGCCACGACAGCCCCATTTAGATTTGCTTTCTACATTTTCCTTTTAGGTAGAATGAGATCTCCTACTATAATAATTCACTAACCCAAGTCTCCAAAATTTGAAGATTCAGTAATTCATTTAACAAACACTCTTAAGCCTTGATATGAACCAGAAGTGGCTCTAGGTTGTAAGAATTTCCCAGTAGACAACAAACAGAAATCCACCTCTTCTTTATATCACTGTGAAAGGCTGGTGGAAAAAAATGCAAAAGATTACAGATTATGCCTTGTATCAGAGAATGGGGATATCACAAGAAAGATCTCAGCAGAGAAAGCAGATGGGAGATGTGATTTAATAGGGTGGGTCTTACAGAAAAGGTGCTGTGGATGCGGGCTTACAGGAGGGAAGCAAGTAGCTTGTTTTTATGATCACCTCAAATGTAATGCCATTATGGAAAAGATTCACATCTTCCTGCCTACGGCCTCTCAGCCCTCCTCTAGGCAGTACCCACTTTGGATGCTATCTTTAGGATGGAATTTTCAAAGTAGTTTAAGCACTTTCTCATTTTTAAAGAATATTGGCTAATGATCTTGGTCAAATATTTCTTACTTATTAGGATCTTGGCTTCTGAGTGCTCAGAACGCTGGGCTGGGTGAGATGCTTCTGCTGTGGAGCTGATCTAAAGTGTGTTAGTGGGACACAGAGGCACAGATCTAGGGTTCGCTGAACTTGTCTTCTTTGGGTAACTATTTCAACCATGGTAAATATGTATACTTATATGCATTACACACACTATTTGCAATAGACCATACATTTAAATGACCTCAAGATTTGATGTACATAAAATTTACTGGCTAAAAACAATGAGTTTTCTCCTCCTCCTCCTCTTCTTCCTCCTCCTCCTTCTTTCTGTCTGTTTCTGTCTCTCTCTCTGTCTCTCTCTCTCCCCTTTGTCTCTCTCCCATTGCCAAAGTTTGTCATATATTTTGCTATAAGTCACCTTATATACCATCTTACTAAGCACTCTTTTACTATTCTCATTTACTAGATCAGAGAGACAGGAAGAGATCTGTTTCTTTACTTAGGACTCACCTGTGACAGAGAGAAAAATTCAGATAGAATTTGTCTGGCTCCAAAAGTCCATTCAGTCAATGTATGCATTGTCTGATCAATGCCTACTGCTTTCTGGTCCATCACTCTGAAAGTTTGATGGCATTTTTGTTTTTGTCCTAGATTCTGACAGGTCTGGTTTGGAATTCTGTTGTCTCATTCATTATCTGTGTCATCTCAAATGAGTAGTTTAGTAATTCTTACTTTCTCTATCCATCTAAATAACACTGATTTTGCAAGGATAAAATACAATAACTCCTATACAACACTTAGCATAAAAAAGGACTCCACCAATATTTGCTTTAAAAAAAATCAATTCTTCCTGCAAGTTTGATCCAGTCTGTAACTTACATTCATTTCAATTGCCAATAACAACTTGTTTTCCTTGGTTCGTATAAGGAGAGTTTGGGGAGATGCAATAGCAGTGATTTTGAAGAATTATATTCTTATTGTAGTTCTTCTGCAGTTACTGGCAAGATTTCATGTTAGGTCGTGGGCTGGTGAAAATCAAGGGTTAGTTGGATGGCTCTTGAGACCCCCTTCTCAATCTGCAATTTCTCTGATTCTGTGGAAGCCGGCACATTTTACAAACACATCACGTTTCTCCTTTAATGCGATAGCACTTCACTTTCAAATGCTAGGCATAGAAAATTACTCTCTATTCTTTGTTGCAGCCCACACAGTCACTCTAAAATGATCATTAGAAACAGCGCTGGTTGTGGCTACAGCATTGCTTTGGCCAAAAGCGAAGCTGAAATCCAGAGTCACAGGCTAGTTCTACATGTTACAAGGCAGTGGTTTCCACTTGCCCTTATGGACTTTCTCGCCCTTGGTGCCTAACCCTGTGTCTAGACATCAGCTCCCTCCGAGTAGTGGAGGCACTTGGGAGGCAGAGGCAGGCAGATTTCTGAGTTTAAGAACAGCCTGGTCTACAAAGTGATTTCCAGGACAGCCTGGCTATACAGAGAAACCTTGTCTTGAAAAACAAAAACAAAAACAAACAAACAAAAAAAGACATCAGCTCCCTGTTTCCTTTCATTTGGAGCCTAGCACTGTGTACTTCAAAGTGGAAGACTGAGCAAGAACTAGTGGAACTTGTAATTTTTCAGAGATATCCTGTTTTGCACATTTTTCTTCATTTACCATTTTCTTTGCTGTGTATGTATTTTTTCTACCTCTGCCTGTGTGTGTTTAGATACAAAAATTCTAGCTAATCTTGACATGACCACAGGCTATAGAACAATTATGGTAGTATTTAAAAAGCCAGGTCCTCAAATCCTTTGGGGTCTCTGAGTTCTACCTGAACGTTACAAAGTCAGAATCTTTGTAGAAGTGTTGTAGTCAGTAATATATATGTGTGTATATATATATATATATATAAACATATATTTATATATATAACATATATTTATATGTATGTATATATTACACATATATGTATTACATACTATATGTATATATGTGTGTATATACACATATATGTACATATAATAAGAAATGCTATAGTTGATTCCAAATAATGTATAGAAACAAAGAAAAACTGCTACTTCATCAGACAAAATCCATCATTTTGCCCAAGTGATCATGTGGCCTGGTTCTCATCACTCTGACTTAGGGCATTAGGTCCCTTCTTTAAGCTATGGATTCTAATAACTCATACAAATTATAGACATTTATTTTAATTTTTTAAATTTATTACATGCTATGTGTATTGCTTGCACCTCATTTGAACCATGTCTGCGTGTAACGCCTATGGAGGCCAGCAGAGGAAATTGGATCCCCTGAAACGTAGCTACAGTGAAAGGACTAAACTCAGAACCTGGCTGACATGACAGGCTGTAAACTGACAGTTTGGCTAAGTTTCTGTTTCCCAGAAATGAGAACCCAGATCCAGGAACCAAATCCAGGCACCCACAGCCGTGGGCAGCCAATCCGAGGACACCTTGTCATCTGGCCTGAAGTAAGAATAGGTAGCTAGAATGAATACATGACTGCCCCACCCTGCCAAGGTGGACTCCAGAGCCTAACCAACTGTAGAATTAGTCAGAACACTAAAGATAGAACTAACCAGCCAAGGGTAAAAGAACACAAACCCCTCTCTGTAATTTCCCTAACTGACAATAAAAACTGGGGTTTTATTGCAAGACCACTAGGGGTCTACATTCACAAATGGGGAGACTCCTGCATGCAGAAAATTCAGCTGAATTTGTTTTTGCATACTATTTGGGCTTGGGGTAGCATTCTCTGGTAGTCTTGGACACCCTAACAACAGGTGGTTGTTAGCTGTGGTACAGGTGCTGGGAGCTGAGCTCAAGTTTTCTACAAGAGTATCTATCCAGTGCTCTTAACTGCTGAAACATCTCTCCAGCCCTTACCTTTATTTTATGTGGATACCAGCTCGAATCTTTTTCTATGTACTGCATACTTGCCTGGTGCCTGTAGGAACCAGAAAAGGGTAGGAGATCCCCCTAGAGTGGGATTTACAGATAGTTATGAGCTGCCCTATGTGTGCTGTGAGCTGAAACCAGATCCTCTGTAATAGCCCCCACTTACAGGCTTTAAAAACAGTATTCTCCACTCTAACACATGATTTTTACTTTGGGGAACTGTCTTAGGATTTTACTGCTGTGAACAGACACCATGACCAAGCCAAGTCTTATAAAGCTAACATTTAATTTGGGCTGGCTTACAGGTTAAGAGGTTCAGTCCATTATAGACAAGGTGGGAACGTGGCAGCATCCAGGCAGGCATGGTGCAGGAGGAGCTGAGCGTTCTACATCTTCATCTGAAGGCTGCTAGTGGAAGACTGGCTTCCAGACAGTTAGGATGAGGGTCTTAGAGCAAACACCCATAGTTTCACACCTACTCCAAAAGGCCCACACCTACTAATAGTGCCATTCCCTGGGCCAAGCATATACAAATTATCACAGGAGCTATTCAATATGTATTTGATACATAATAATACTAATTGGTTACTTTTCTCTCAGCTGTGACCAATTACAGGAGAGGAGGCAACTGGAGGGAGGAAGGGGCTATTTTGGCCCACAGTCTGAAAGTCCACAGCTCATCACAGCAGAGAAAGCACAGCTCAGTGTGAGGCTTCTTGCGTACATTACCACAGGTAAAGAAGCATAGAAAGTTCTGGAAATAGGGACTGTATGCAACACTCAGTGCTTCTCACCATGTGCGCATTTTTAGTTAAAACTATAACAACTAATAGCTATTTTCTTTTAAAAATGACTGAAGTAAAGAATCTAAGTACTGTAGAAAAGTGGGGAGTTATAAGCGACACCCCCAAGTGGTATATAAAGAAAGTATTTCATTTCCCCCTTTCTCTCCCTCTTCAGAGGAGCTTTAGGATCAATTCAAATCATGTTATGATTTGCAAACTAGCAATTCTCATTTGGCAATACAATTTGTCAACCTCTCCAAAGGGCTGATGATTAGATTTTGGCTACAGAGTATTTGAAAGGTAACAAATGGCTTATTAGTCACAAAATTATTTCCCCTTCTGGCTATTGAAGCTTTTTAAAATCACACAAATAGTTTCTTGCCAGAAAAATGAATGCAACCATAAAAGAAGCCATTGTGGCTCTTCATCCTTGCTGAGTATTTCTACATTTGTAAAATACAACAATTTTTATACTCATGCCGTGGCTATTGAATCCATGTTGAAAATGAAGCATCAGGAAATTAAGTGAATAAAGGAAAATCACACATTGAAGGGATGACTGGATAATTTATTGCCTGCATGAGACCTTTCAGCGGGAACAGAGGTGCCATTAGCCAGGTCAACAGCACAAGGGATTGTTCCTACAAAACAGAACACGTGGTCACCTAACACATGGATACCATAGAAACAAAAGAAAAGGCACAGGGAACAATGGCTTCTTCAGTTGGATCACCCACGCTGCGTGTTCCCTTAATGCACAACAATTAATTTCTGCTTATCTAAAATCCAAGTTGGACAGCTAACGAGCTTGTCAAACACTCAGCTGGGAAGTAAAAATGAGATTAAACAACACAAACACTGCGACATACACATGACCTAGTTTCAGATAGTACAGAACAATCTTATAGGATGAACTTCAATTCTGCTTTTAAAAATATCTCATGAGGGAGGAGCTAGAGAGATGGCTCAGTGGTTAAGAGCACTGGCTATTCTAGAGGACCCAGGTTCAACTCCCAGTATACACATGACAGCTCATGCCTGTCTGCAGATCCAGTTCCAGAACTTCTGACATCCTCACACAGACATACATGCAGGCAAAACATCAATGCACATTTAATAAAAATACTTTTTAAAAAAACACACGATATTAGACAATGCTATATAGTGGGTAGGCAGACTCAATGTGCTCATTGTAATCAGAATGTCTATGAAGTACCTGCTACAAATGAAAGAAGTGAATGCCATTTCCATTTTTTTCTGTTGTTATTTTGAAATTGAGATTAGTCTGAAGGGTCTCACAATATCTCTGCTAACATGTTGGTTTTTCTTAAAATGCACTCTATTAAAACAATCAGCTGAACTTTCACAAATAACATTTGGGCTTAGCCTGGAAATACATATTGCAATCCCTTGGCAAGATCTTCCTAGTAACTTTTTAGGACATGAATAATGGCTGACACTAAACCCCCCTTGGCAATTGTTTTATGATTCAAACATTCTTCTCATGTAAACATGAGACTTGGGTTATAATTCAATATGACCAGAAGATTCAGTTTCAACTCAAAATGCAAATTTATAGTATCACATTCCAAGATTTCCAACTGGTACACATGGGTTTCTTTCCATGACTGAACATTCTATGGGAGAGGGGGTTATTGTTGCAATGAAGAAGCCAACTTTAAATTGGAATAGCCCTTTCTTTGTATTTACTAAGACTATTCCTCTAGAGATTTTAGTGAACAGACAATTAATTTTTTCAGGTTACTAATATGAAAAAATGATAATTTTCCCAACATTTTCATCAGGACTTTTCATGATGTGTTTTATCCTGAAATCACTCAATTCTAAATGCATTTAATTTACCTTTCTTGTCTTTTGTGTGCTCAGTATTAATAAATGTGGTGTTAACAGTTTGCTTTTGAACATCCTAATCTATGGTCTAGCTATGATAGATATTGAATGCTCATGTGCAAATGAGAGCAGACCAAATAAGGAAAACCGACCTTTTGTAGCTCCATTAAATTTTATATTTAATATCCTTTAATATCCCCATTAAAATTTCAAGGCTATAAAATAAGCCTTACTTGAAAATTATCTTTTAAAAAGTACATACCAAATGAAGTTGCTCAACTTCCAACAAAACCTTCATCCAGGAAACAAGAACCCCATTCATTAATAAAACTATCAACCGTAAAAGCCAACATACATACCTAAATGAAATATTTGTATTAATCCTAATTTGGTTGGGAAAGAATATAGTTTTTTTTTTAATGACTAGAGTTAAATGTTCCATGACCTTCAATGTTCTTAGGAATGTAAATGGGTTTTGTAGCCTGATGTTATAGAACAGAAGTCAGTTTTCAAGTGAGAAACACTGGCCTTTAGTCTAACAGTCCTTCCTTTGCTGTCTAGTGTTTTCAGAACAGGAAACAGCATATGTTTAATCCATTTTAGTTATGAATGCAACCTATTCTCTCAAATAAACTATAGAAAGACTTTCATATTTATTGATCTCATGGTCTTTAGGTATAAAAACATCCGTGTCAAGTACACTAAACAAAGGCATTTTGGATGAGTGGATTCATCATAATGGGACTAGCAGTTCAAAATCAGACATAAAATTCATCATTTTATCCACGAACAAAAATAAAATCAAGTTCTCTTGAAAGAAGGTCAATGTCATCCCTAGACACATTCTGTCTAGCTAACAAAGGTGCACAGCATGAAGCTCATTTGAAATCTTTGTAAGTTGCCCTCCAACTCTGCTAACTTCTACCCTCATCCCAGGAAGCCATGTGACGCGCCTTCTAATTTGGACTTCCCTCTTTTCTCTTGAGTTCACGAATGCCTTCTGACAAAATCTAGGTGGTGAGACAGGAGGGAAAGAGAGAGGAAGAAGAGTCATTCTTAGCACTTTCCTTGGGATGAATTTCCTTCACCACAGCGCTTTTTATGCTGGGAATTTTTGCCTTTTCCCATTAACAAATGGTACTTTGGTATGTAACTTCAAGATCAATACATGACTCAATGAACAACTTTTACCTTCTCTGTGCGTAAAGCACTCTGCCTCAAGAATACAACATCTTATTGAATTTACTCCCAAGGCTCTTTATAGGTAACAGTTTGATGGCACCATTTCCCACATCTTCTTGGGCTTTAATATACTACAACTATAACCAGTCCATGCCACTAACTTCTAAAACTTTCTCTTCAAGACCCTTAGTGACTCCAAGTTATCACATTCAGTGAGCTTGGTGTTTTATGTCCTAAATGCACTTTTGCTGTTCATCTTTGTTTGATTTCTGAGTATCAGTGCTCACTCTTCCTGTCCCACTGCTCGGCTGCCACCATCTCTGCAGTTCATGCATTGTCCTCCTTAAGAGCCCCTTAGTTTCGGACGTAGCTAAGAGTCCTGGCCTCTCTTTCAAACCTAGAGCATCTGTCCCCAAGTTTCTCCTCTTTTCTCTGTAGTCATCTCTTTCTTGTATGTTCTCTGTCTTTCTGTTTCTATGTTCTTCTCTTGTCTTCTCTTCTCTTCTCCCTCCCCTTCCCCCTTCTCTTTCCTCCCATTCCCTTTTCTCTCTCTTCCCTTCCTGCCTCCCTTCTCCCTCCCTCTCTGTTTTCCTTCCACTTCCCTCTGCCTCAGTACACAGGATTCTCTTCCATATTTCAAAACCTGCACCAGTAATCTTTACTTTATTCTGCATCTCTTATTTAAGTGAATGACACTGTAGTCCAAGTTGTATGTGTTGGTAACGTTTGGCTTATTCCTCTCTATTACTTTCTTTTTAGTCTCAAAATCCTGCCAAAATCTATCTCTTTTATTAACTCATTTTTACCACAAAATAATGCTATTATTCTTGTTATAGGTCCATAGAATCACCCTCCTGGGATATTAATAGGCTCATGTCTGTCCAACTTTTCTTCAGGCTTTGATACTGCCCCTAGGAACCAGTCTATCTTTTAGTGGGTTTTCGTTATATTCTTCTTGCTATGTGAACCTGGCCTTGCTTCTTTTTCTAAGCAAAACTCAGAGGGTACTCATCAGATTGAAGTGTCACTCTGACCAAGAAAAGAGTCACACACCTGTGCTGCACTCTTCAAGAGCAATGATTGGGAAACATCTGCTTAGCAAAGTGGTACATGCTAAATAGTTCATCCAGTCCAGCCATACAGTTAGCAGTTGACCTTTCATTACTTCCATGCTAGCTTAACTACGCCATGATCCACAGTAACAGTACATCACAGGGAAAGGAACTTTCTATTTAAAGAATTTAACTCTTCAGAGAGTTGTCATAATTAACTTCAATGAACTAAATTAGGGGCAGCAGCAGAAACAATATGTCTATGCTCCTGGACCCAAATTTACTTTCAGGAAAACAGAAAAAAAATAGCCAATTAATTGGTCACAGGATTGAGAGGAGGTATTTAATGACTGAAAAAGTGTGTTTCTTTGGCCTTTCTGGTCATTACTATTGACTTTAAATATGAAGTTGGCCCTGCTTAATCCTGACAATTTGCTTGATGAGGAAGAGTCCACAGAATAGCTTTCTCAGATGCTTTCTGGAAAATGGTGGCCTAGTAATGAGCCACCCATGGACAAAAGCAGACATTTTGATCTTAACAAGAAGAATTAACAGTAGAGATTTGGTTATGAGGAAAAATTACCACTTACTTGCTCTTGGAGGTTCAATATTCTCCTTTGTATCATTAGCAGATGCTCCAAGGACAAGCATGCATGTTGGGTTTACTGGATAGCTACTTGTATTTTAATTGAAATATATTGGGTCCTTAGTTCAGGGCGATTTCTTTGTATCAGTTTAAGGCCAGCATTTACCAAATGTGTTTCTCAAAATAGTAGAAGAAAACAAATTGTTTTATCCATGATTAAATAAATCTGGAAAATAGTTTATAACATATTTGCTTCTAAAATGATCTGAATGAATGTCTACTAACTAAAGTTAATCCTCATCTCCCCCTCTGTGTGTGTGTGTGTGTGTATGTGTGTCTGTGTGTGTGTCTGGGTAGTATTTTGGTGAACTGTGTTTCTGAAAAACACCCTGCTAGTATGAAACTGAATGTGCCTTAATTTGAAGTAGGAAGTCTTCAAGCTTTTAGTATACATTTTCCATGGATGCTTAAAGTTTCCCTCCCTTAAATATGATACATATTTTCTCTTCAGTCATAAGTCTGATTTTTCTTTTCTTCCTGAAGAACACTATTTCCAGTTTGGAATTATTGCATAAAATATGAACTTTCCATGGTGACTCTGTACTGTCCACATAAAGATAGGAAATAACAACTGTGTGCACCTACACACCAGTCTAGCTAGAGGCATAAAGGAAGTTACTTCAGTTTTTAAGTATTGTTTCCATAACACTCAGTCCCTAAGTATCTTACTCTAGGACTAAAGTAAGATCTATACTCTAGACTTCATTATTTCCTTCTCATTTTATGTTGATTTTGCTCCTATAGAGAGGTTGGGTTCCATTAACCGAATGGGCTTTGGCATCAAAGAAACTTGAAAGCTTAGTCCTTGGCTAAGGTCTCCTTCATTCACTCACCTGCCCCCAGGGACTGTTTTTCTTGTGAGCCCTGGTATTGCTCACTCTGCTGTTCCTTCATTTTCTTTTGTGAAGAGAGAATAAACCAGCAGCTTAGTTTAAATTAGTGGGCTCAGTTTCATATTGCCCCTTTGTGCATATTTAAACAGAAACTTTACTATAGAAGCTTTGCTCAGGAACCCTGACGTCTATATATAGACTCTTTTATTGCCCTGGCTCCCAGTGGGAGTGGTGCCTGGTTTTCCCCAGGAGCATTGATTTTACTTATTTTTAATGGTTCTCTAGAAGCATATAAAGTACACTGGAGGACAAAGACAATCTTCCCAAGCTATTGTTTTTTCATACTTTGGCTAGTTTTATTTTCAGGATCGTATCACTAGGTTAATGGTCCTATATAAGATGGAAAAACTGAGGCAGAAAGACTAACGGCATGCCAAAATCGATGACATGTTTCTTTGTTACCAATGGAAATATCAAGCACAGGGCTTTTAAAGAAGGTTGGAGTCCAGAGTCAGAGTGAGCGGAGGATTGCCACCCTCTGTGCCCATAGGCAAATTAACCATGTAAGGCTTGTGGATGAGGCTGTAAAATGAGTTTATGTTGTCTGTGTTGCAGGATGCTTAACTGTGATCCTGAATGTACATTGTTGCTGAACTGTGGCTTTATGCTTTCACAACTGGCAACATTGTAGATACAAAATGAGCCTATACTTTTGGGGGGGGGAAACACTCATGTTCTCTCTACTAGGCAGGGAGGGTAATCACTAAGCCGAAAAGTGAAACATGGTTCCTTTTATTTAATTTCCTTTAAAAATATGAAGTCATTCGAGATTGAGACTAAGGAAAAGAATGTCCACTGCCTTTGACAAAAGGCTGTGAACTGTCAGTGTAGAGTAATGTGAGAGAAAATTCAAGATTTTTACTGAACCAGATGTATTGAAACTAGATTCCTTCCAATTTGTTGCCTAGCAACCATGACATTTGTCCTTGCCACCGCCTGGAGTCACTGGGCAATTTAATATGGGGTGGAACAACGAAGGAAACTCAGTACAGCATTCTGCAAAACCCCTGCAAATGTCTGAGTCCACTTTAGTGCTACCTTTATTTAACTGGTTTCAGAAACTCTAGCAGTGTTCCCACTGGGCAGTCTAATAACTATATATACCGGGATAGCCTGGGCAGAGCCTGCAGCACAGTTGCTAGGGCAGATTGCTTCCAGTGGACACTAGGGTAAAGCTTCTCATTGGCAGTTAGCTTTGTCAATCAAAAGTCCAGCGGGCTGCGGCTCCATGGCCTGGGATTAGATACTGAATATATTCTTGCCTGTGTGATATCGCCTGCATAATCTTTCTCTGACATTGTTTCCTCATTTTTTAAAAGAGGATGCCTTGCTGTAACATTTGTTTCTAATTATTATAAGTGAATGGTTTAGATGCCTATCTGGCACAAAACAAGTAGGTAGTAATGATTGATTGGCTGCTTTTAGTATTCTTTCAGCATAATTCTCGGGGAGGTGGTGGCTGGTGTGTGTGTGCGCGCATATGCACATTTCTCCTTTTTTTTTTTTTTTTTGCATTTCTCCTTAATGCAGCTCTTTGCAAACCGTTTTCCTTTCTATCTGCCACCCACAGGCCTGGCTATTGCTGTTCCACTGCTACCGGGGGACACCCATAAGTAGCATTTTCCTGCTTCCCAGACTGTAAAGCCCAGGTTCTGTTTCATCTCCGTCTTTCAAACCAAGCACAACCCAGGGCCTTTTTGTGCTGTTGGCGATAAAGAAAATTAACCGAAAAATGAAACGATTTCTTTCCTTCTTTGTTTCCCTTCTTTGGGGGAATTCTTCCCTTTGAGAGGTGGGAAGCTGGGAGTAGAGGAGAGAGAAGTCTGCAAGGGGTTGAAAGGCAAGCAAAGTGAGACAAAAGCAAAGGGAAGAAGTTTCACCACAGGAAACGTAGAGAACCGCAGAGTGGATGAGACTGGAAGCTGAAGCACACGGCTCTGGAAACATGGAACTTGAGACTTTGTGGAGCCCACATGCCTGGGAGGCCTCCTGTGCTGAACACAGGTGGTTTCCAGGTGACAGCATTAAACATGGAGACAAGTTGTTGTTAAAGATCGGTGGAGGAGGTTTTGAATCAGTCGTGGGATTTGGGTTAATTGGCCATGCACTTGGGTTCCAATTCTGGCAGCATTTAAAAATAAGTTTGAATTAATTACTCAGAAAGTATTTTTAAGTGAAAAATTCACTTTTATATATCTTTGTCCTACAAGACCTAATATTACATACTTATGCATGGGCTTATGAGTTTTATGTCTTTAGTAATATCATACTTCACAATCTGTGACTAGTTTTTTTCTCATAGCAATGTGTCACAGACATTTGAACAGAGATATTTAAATATATATATATCTATATATGTATATAGAAACACACACACACACACATACAACTGATTTCCAAGAGAGGGCTTCTCTGTAACCTTGGCTATCCTGGAAATCCCTTTGTAGACCTCAAAATCAGAGATCCACCTGCCTCTACTTTCTAAGTGTTCCCATTAAATACCACCATCCATGGCTTTTAAATACATATATGTTATTGACTATGTATTATTACAAAACATAGATATGCTAATAAAATGATTTAAACAGAATCCCTATTGATATTTTAAAATTTCCAAATTAATAGTACACATGCTTATAATTATATCTGCAAGTAGTTATTTGTATGTGTGATATATACACACACACACACATATATATATATACATATACATATATATCTGACACTTTTTAAGGTTACTTGTGGATCACACTTCAAAAACTCTAGAATTATTTTGAACTGTGTGGCAATGGCATTTCCTCTTTACTGTTACCATAATAAAACATTTTCATCTCAAATTATTTATTTATTTATTTATTTTGAAACAAGGGTTTCTCTGTATATCCCTGGCTGTCCTGAAACTCACTCTGTAGACCAGACTGGTCTCGAACTCAGAAATCCACCTACCTTTGCCTCCCAAGTACTGGGATTAAAGGCATGTGCCACCACTGACTGGCTTTTATCTCATTTTTTTTGTGCTTCAGCTATTACTTGAGAATTTTGCTTCCATTTGTATTTTCAAGGCTACAAGTCCATGGAACAAAGACTTGGCTCTTGGCTAACTGTGTTTACCTACCTATGGCTATCTTTTGGATATATTCTCTTGGGTTGTCCTTTTCATATTAAAATCTGCAGAGTTCTGAATATTGGAGAAATGGCCTAGTGGTTAAGAGCACTAAGTGCTCTCTGCAGAGGACCCATGTTTGGTGCCTAGTGCCCATGACTGCCATTTCACAGTGGCATAAAATTCACATTCCGTGGGATCTGTTGTCCTGTTTCTAGAGCCACCTATATGCACAGGGAGCATATCAACTCACACAGGCACACACACATATAAATTAAAAAAATTCATCTTTAAAATTTTGACTGTTAGGAATTTATATGCATTCTGCATATATTAGAAGATATAAAGAGTTGTATGCGATGGCTTGGTTTTTTTCTTTTTTTTTTTTAGGATATACTATTTTCATACTGAAATTTAAACTTTTACAGAGTTAAAATTGTCAATTTTCTTTGTTTCCATTTAAAAATGTTCTCCTACTGTTTCGTAACTTTGTTTTTGTTTTTCTAATTTAAATGTTTATTCATGTGGAATTGATTTTTTATGTAATGAGAGAAACAGACCTTTCAAAATATTCCTTTACACTGGACATAGAAGTCTTTGTTGAGCTGCTTGCCCTTTCGTGGGGACTCTGGGTGCTGTCTTTCTTATTTCCTAGTCATTCACATGCCCCGGACACTATTGTTTGTCCCCTTTGTTTATTTATTTTGTGACAGAAAAAGTGCAGTTTACCCACTTTTTTTTTTGGCTTAATATATTTGCTCCTAAGTTTATGAAAACTTACTTAATTCATTGAGGGATCAAACAAATTTCAATTCTGATCACTACCCTAAACCTGAAGAAATAAGTTGATCTGCCCAGCAGTTAGTTTTAGAGTTCAATTGCTCATAGGCAATGGTTATCAATGAAAACATTGATAACTGCAGGCACTGAAAACATGGACGATTATCATATTTGACTTAACACTCTAGGATCTGTGCAACCACCAGCACTTCAGGTACAGTTTCAGGTCCACGTGGGAATTTGGCATCCTTGGGAGCTGTTAGCACAAGTGAACCTTGTAGGTAAACTACATGCATCCTTTGCCCACGTGTGGTAAGAGCTCTCTAAAACAGACCTCACTGGTTTTCCTCTCAGCAATGACTCACTAACCATGGCTTTTACTGGGGCTGCTGGCGGTACACAGTTTTTGTAATACAGTGAATTCATGACCACCCAGTGGTATCAATGGAGTTACACAAGGTTTCTTCTCCATTCATTGTGTCCTTGTAAAATTATGCATTTGTTCCCCACGAGTTTTAGTAGCCTCTTGTCAATATTTTAGCCACTGTTGTTGTATTCCAAATTTATTGTTTTAGAGGTAGATTTTTCCTGTAATATCAACAGAGTAAGGTAAAAGCTAGAAATGAATTTTACTCATGTTTATAGATGCCAATGTATTCCTGTATAAGATGCAAAATGTACCATGTCTATAGATGCAAAAGCTTGTAATAAAACAGCAGTAAGGAATCTAACAACCTATTAGGCAATAACACAAGATAAACAAGAACTTTCACACCAGAAATGCAAGTAAACATGCAAAGAGTTTATGAATTCTACTTCAGTGCTGAGCTATATCAGAAAAGCGGTATATCAACTAAGTAGGCCTTCTGGTGAAAGGGAACCAAGCATAAGCACCTCAAAGGCATTTCTTTTCTTTTTTTTTTTTAAAGATTTATTTATTATATTATAACTAAGTACACTGTAGTTGTCTTCAGATGCATCAGATCTCGTCACTGATGGTTGTGAGCCACCATGAGGTTGCTGGGAATTGAACTCAGGAACTTTGGAAGAGCAGTTGGTGCTCTTACCCGTTGAGCCAACTCACCAGCCCCTTAAAGGCATTTTAAAAAGGCAATTATGAAATACCAGAAATCAACATAAAAGCCAGTATTTTATACAATGAAAAAGATAATAATGACTTCCCCCCCTAAAATCAAAATAAATCAGACAATAGCACATTCAATGTTAACATTATTATTCAACCTTATTTTGGGGACATTAGATAATATAATAAGACAAAATTAAGGATGTAATACACTTATTTGAAAAGAAGAGAAAAATCCAATCATTTAAAAATGATGTAACTGTGAATCTAAAAATAAGATAATCATGCAGAATTTGATGAATTCCTTATTCATGTTGAAATCAATATCTTAAATACTTAAATTAAATTAAATTAAATAGCAATTAATAGTAAGAAAAGGAAATGTTCTTCGAAGATTTTACTCACCTTTACAATAAACCCAGAAGGTATCAGAAACTAAACCCAGAACCCAAATTTGGGGTCTTTATAAAGAATGTGCAGTTTATGGTGAATGACATATATGATAACCTGGTTAGACAGTCTAGCTTGATTATTAAGTATCATAAAAGTTTCATTCGAATCCTAATGAGGATACACTACTTTCTTTTTTTTTTTTTTTAAAGATTTATTTATTATTATACATAAGTACATTGTAGCAGACTTCAGAGACATCAGAAGAGGGCATCAGATCTCATTATGGGTGGTTGTGAGCCACCATGTGGTTGCTGGGAATTGAACTCAGGACCTTTGGAAGAGCAGTCAGTGCTCTTACCTGCTGAGCCATCTCGCCAGCCCGATACACTACTTTCTTAAACAGAACATTCAGACCCTTTCTCTATCAGCTAACCTGTGTTATTCTGCACTCTAGCCCACTATTGTGTGTAAAAGAGGGGCTGGCTTCATCCTGTAAAGTCCTGGTACTCAGCTGCTGTGTACAGCCTGGGGCCTGGTTAGAGGATGAAGAAGTTGTTCCACCAACTGAACTCACTTCATCCCGTCAAGATGTCCAGAGACATCTATCGTCACTCCTTCCCATAGCAGTCAAGAGAACTATATTTCTAAAAACAGACTCAATCTAACATTCTCATGAAATACAATCTTCTTTCTTCGTCTTACACACACTAGTTGAAGAAGTAAAATCAGATCTTTCTGTTAACATACTCTGGTAACATATTCAAAAATGGCTCCAGAAAGATGGAAGGCCACCCAGAGGTTTAAAGACATCGTGACTGACAGAATCTATAAAATTCCCCTTTGCAGATGAGCACGCTGGAGGACAGTAGTGGAGCAAGTTAAGATTGACTGGCGTGGTGGCTGGGGGTGGGAGCAAACGTGTTAGAGCGCAGTGAATGAGAACACCACATTTACCTACCTCTTTCACCAGCAGACTTTCTGCCCTGTGCTCCGCCTCTTCCGGTACCGTTGAATAAAGCGTTCGGATATCCCAAGAAACCGTGGCTGTCTGAGAGGAGCAAGGAAAAGAAATTAAGCCTTCCACCTTGAAAGCAGAGTGAACCACCATCTGGCAAAAACCAGAACAGATTGTCATAGAGCTGGGCAGAGAGGCTTTCCCCTCTTGCTGCTTTAATCCCTATTTAAAAAACAAACAAACAAACAAACAAACAAACCGAGAATGAGACAAACAACCCTAAAAATGTGGCTACTACCATCCCCCAGTTACTGCTTCATCTGTGCAACTCCAAAGTTTTAAGATCGCTTTTATTATTGAGAGGAAAAAAAAATGTGAACATTTGTGTTTGTGACTTGTTTCTATTGGAATCTTTTGTTACTGTTCCTGTTAAAATAAATTTGAAATGAGTTTTAAAAACTTACAAAAATCCTATTGTAAATAGTTACATGCTAATGTTTCCTCTTTTAGGAAGTGTGTGTGTGTGTGTGTGTGTGTGTGTGTGTGTGTGTGTGCGTGTGTGTACATATAGATTGGAAGAAGTACAATACATTTGGACTTTGAAACAAATAAGTCATGTTTTAAATGTTATTTTCTGTTGAAATAAGTAGAAAAGTTTTCACATATTCAAACAAATATCTATTTAAACAAATATCATTCTATTAAATAGGTTCACATAAAGAGATATCCTTGAAACATTTAGAGTGGAATTTCAAAGGTTGTTTTCCATTGCTTTGTCTCCAGCTTTTGGCTTATACCTTTTCTAGTATTTGCATCCTGGTCACAGACTTCCTTCAGTCTGTACACTCTCCTGGTTATGTGGCAAAGGACTGATAGTTCCACTCCTGGTACCAATCACTGAGAGTTTTTCTATCACCCCTCCCCCCCAAATACAAATGATTCCTAAGAGTTTCTGAGATGCAAACTCCAGTTTATTTAAACTAGTCCTGATGCAAGGCATGCTTCTGGATTAGCCGTTGAAACAGGTAAGAATCTCAAAACCCCCTCTTAGTCTAGGAAAAGTGGGTACACAGGGGTCTTGGCGTTTTGTCTTCTGAGCTCACGGGTGCTGCAGTCAGCTTGACCAGTAATAGCCATGTTGTGTAGACCATTCCTGATCTCAGAGTTGGGATATTCTTTAAATGTTCCCTTCAGTCTTGATGTTAGTCCCATGTGAGAAAGTATTTTTTTTTGTCACTATCATAACATTAATGTTCAATAGAGCACTTTGCTGGTTATCTGTTGAATTTTCCAAGTATATGCATGTAGTTTGTGTTCAGTATAAGGATGTGTGAATATATATAAGAACATCAGAGTTTCTGCTATGTGTAGGTGTGGTCTGTTGAAATAAGTAGAAAAGTTTTCACATATTCAAACAAATATCTATTTAAACAAATATCATTCTATTAAATAGGTTCACATAAAGAGATATCCTTGAAACATTTAGAGTAGAATTTCAAAGGTTGTTTTCCATTGCTTTGTCTCCAGCCTTTGGCTTATACCTTTTCTAGTATTTATATCATGGTCACAGACTGCACGTCACAGGTGCACGTGATTAGTAAAACACATAAGTGTGTCTATACGATAAACACAAGCCTGTGGTTGTGGTTGTGCATAAGAGTGTGTAATTATAGTATGTATAGATACTGTAAATTTGCATGCTGTATGTGGGTGTGGTATGTGTGTGCCTGTACTATGTCAATCTGTATATTCTTGTGTGTGTGTGAATGCATATGTTACATGGAAGTATCTTTGGGAATACATGCTTATGTACATGGGAAGTATGGGTTTCAACATGTGAAAGAGGAAGAACATCATGTGAGTCTAAGATCAGAGGATTAAAATAACGGGGAAAAAGTGTTCCAGATACTCCATTCAGTGAAAGTAATGCTCGGCTTGAAATACAGCTATAGGGCAAGCTCGCCAGGCTTCAGGACATCTTGGCACCTACAGGATGCTAGAGCTGCACTGCCAACCTAAGCCTAGTAGAGACAAAAAGGGCAAATGTAGATATTGCAGATGAAGCAGAAGTCTGCAGACAGACCAGGAAGTGGTTCTTTCTGGGCAGAGTGCACTGAAGCCATGTTAGCAATATCTGGATTTTTTTCATTTCTAATTCCTTGTACATTTCTTCTCTCAAGTTGCTTCTTTGTTGTCAGTCTCTCTGTGAATACTCATTACTCTGTCTAGCCGAGTCTTGAGGAGTCTTGTTTAGATGTCAATGGCCCTGGTGAGACTTTGGCAAGGCAGTTTTCAGGTACACAGGGCTACTTGCTTTGTATTACAGAAAGTATTACAAATTAAGGTTACATGTTTGTTTCCTATATCATAAAACATACAACACAGTCATATTGTTAAACAAGAAAGGGTGTCAATATTTTTTTTCATTTTCAAAAGTGATGACATTAGTTTCTTATTTTTATTTTCATTTGTTAAATTACAGCTGTTCTAAAATAGTCCTTAAGGCTTGTGGGAAGTAGAGTAGCATGCTTCCTAACAAGGCTCAGAGGGACACCACAAACTTATTGTCCTCTTAGGATCACTGCTTGGCTACTGAAAAAGAGTGGGTACCTAAATGGTTTAGCAGGTTAAAAAATAAAACAGTGAGTTTCAGGAGCTGGGTTCAATATGGAAGGATGTGGACTTACATGGCTATTTTGTTAGTGACATAGCATAAAGAAGAGAGAAAAATATGTAAGTTAATATCCATGTGTAACACATGAGGCTAGAAATCACTCCTGTAGAGTTAGGAAACCCACCTCATCACATGTGCAATGCATTGGGGGATTCCTGATGATCTAGAGTCAAGAAATAATGTGGATCCTCTATTAAATAAGACCATTGTAGTTGAGTCATGCTCATGAAACCCTGTGATAAATCTAGAACATTATTTTGCAACTTCTGTGTATGCCAAATACCTTGTACAACACACACGTGACATAAGAATGGCAATGTGCCTATGCATGTGTGTGCATACTGTAACATGCTAACTATCTCAGTAGAACACTGGAACATTTGTCTGAAACAACTAAAAGGCCACGAGGTTAAGTCTTTCAAAACTTTGGTCCCTTTCCACTTATTTTATATTTGTTTAGAGTGCTTGTGGCAGAGCACAAGTAACTTGTTCAAAATGAGGTTAAAGAGTCCTGCTTGCTAAGGGTATTAATACATTTAAAAAGAATTTCCTTTCTGAGAAGTCTGTGCTTTCAGACCACTACAAATTGCCTTGGCCACAACAGACTTCCTGTTCTCTTTAATAAAGCTCTGTTCCACAATTGGTATAGTTCAGTAGCATGGAACAGATCTCAGACAGCACTGGCCCTTGGCCGAGCTCCTCATCTGGTGGCAAGAGTTTTATAAGGGACGTATTGTCAGACACTTGGAAAGGAAAGCTCTTCTGAACTGATGGCCTCAAGCCTGTGTTTGCAGTGTTAGGCCCACGATATTCAGTGCCTTTGACTGTGGCCCTGTTACTTTCTAGTTCCTTCTCTGCTATACTGAGGAGACTCTGTGGTTTTGTTGCAGAAGCCATTCTGCTGGCTAAAATGACTCTGGGTTTGACTTCAGCCTAAGTGCACAGGGGCCGTTTCTCCATTGGCTAAATGCCACTGTTAAAGCCTGAGGTGGATTGCTTTTACTCTCCCAGGGCTGAGAAGGCTCCCTAGGTCCACACCTATGATAGGTCCCAGCCGTTAAAGGCAAGGACAGAACAGATGGCTGGTTAAGGTAATCCATCAGTCCTAACTGGGATGTGAACAGCTCCACAGTGAACAAGTAACTCACGCTGAAGATACGTCCTGGCTTAACTGTGAACTGAAATGCCACATAATTTAGGAGGTTAAGGCACCAAGTTGAGAGTTATTGGAGAAGGCACATTTACTATACTTGCTTTATAGACATGTTTTACCACATTCAGAAAGTAACACCATCGTTGTGTTTTTTTTTTCTCATTTGTTGCTAACTATGTGAGAAGAGAATGACTCTTTAATAACTTCACTGTGAAGTTATCTATAGGGAGTCTCTTCTAGTTCTGACAAAACCGTAGAATTAGGTTGCATAAACTGTGAAGAACCATCCATAAGTAGTGTGCAATCACGGTCTAGCAAGGTCCAGCATGACAACTTAGTCATTACACTATTTAAGTGTGTCAGTAAGGTTCAAGGTCTTTCACCTTCAGATCAGCAAAGCACAGGGCAAATTCTTTCTCCTTTTTCTCTGATTCATCTTCTAGACGAGTGGTTCTCAACCTTTCTAATGTTCTCCCCCAACCACCAAGGCCTAAGGGTTTCAAATGTATTTTCAAATGTACACCTAAGAAAAAATTTTTCTCCCAAATGTACTTAAGCTCTCTTCCCTTCCCTTCCCTTCCCTTCCCTTCCCTCCTCCCTTTCTCTCTCCTCCTTCAACTCCTCTCCCCATGCCATGAATAAACTCTGTTCTATACTATACCTTCCTGTGGCTGGTCCCCTAGGGAGAAGGAACTCCTCAGTATGGGCTCGCAGAGGCACCTCTTCCCCCATACTGTACTACACGTCCACCAAACATTCCTCCTTCTCCTTATATTTTTATAAAAAAACAACAGTAACCCTTTAATGCAGGTCTTCATGTTATGGTGACTCCCAGCTATAAAATTATTTTATTGCTGCTTCATAACTGCAATTTTGCTATTGATAGTAATCATAATGTGAATATCTAACATGCAGGATATCTAATATTGGATCTTCAGAGGGTTGCAACCCACTGAAGAGCCACTGCTCTAGGCTCAAGGTGTATTTCCCATCCCCCAAGGAAGTAAGGAAGAAACATTCTTTTTTACATATATATTTGTAATTTTAAACTTTATTATGGCTTCTAATGTGTCACCAATGAGAATTTCCACTAATTTTCCATTTAGGTGTGGAATAGTACAGGATACATCAGAAATGAAATTCCTACTGACCTATCAAAGAAGTATAATAATGAGAAACCACCATCACTATTGAAGTGTACACAGGGCACTGTGGCTAACAATTAGAAAATGTATTCTTTTTTTTTTGTGTGTGATTTTTTAATTAGATATTTTCTTTATTTACATGTAAATTTCTCTTTTCCCAGTTTCCCCTCCAAAAAAC
>NW_022196896.1:106311577-106352109 GCF_008632895.1 Mastomys coucha
TTAGGTGCTTCTCAGCCATTCGGTGTTCATCAATTGAGAATTCTTTCTTTAGCTCTGTACCCCATTTTAATAGGGTTATTTGGTTCTCCGGAGTCTTAACTTCTTGAGTTCTTTGTATACATTGGATATTAGCCCTCTATCAGAAATAGGGTTGGTAAAGATCTTTTCCCAATTTGTTGGTTGCCATTTTGTCCTATTGACAGTGTCTTTTGCCTTACAGAAGCTTTGCAACTTTATGAGGTCCCATTTGTCAACTCTTGATCTTAGAGCAGAAGCTATTGGCGTTCTCTTCATGAAATTTTCCCCTGTGCCTATTTGCTCGAGGCCCTTCCCCACTTTCTCTTCTAATAGGGAAGAAACATTCTTTAACAATGACTATTACCTGAGTTATTACAGATTTAATGGAGAACCTGTGTTAATCTGTTGTGCGTATAGCATGGTCAGATTTGGGTAGCTGCCATTTCTGTCTTTTTGAGCACTGAATTATTTTTTTGAGGATTGCACATTGTACATTCTGCATAAGGAAAGATGGGAGCAGTGACAGAAGCAAGTACTCCACCAGTATAAAGGTGTGTGCCGCACCAACATGCCTCCTGAGCAGGTCAATCCAGGGCTGCAGGCTACACACACCATATGGGAGGCTGAGGAAGAAGCATGTTGGCTGTGATTCCCTCTAAAGGGCACTGTGCTGACATAGGAGCCTGCTCACCAGGGCTTACTCTCTGTGCCTTTTCCCACAGTGCAGCCCACAACCCTTCTACCATAATGGTGTGGGGACCTAGGGAAGCTCTCTGTATTTGTCTTTCTTCTTTCAAGAAGCCCTCAACTTATTCTCTGTAGATCTCAGGTTTCAAATAGATATCAGTCCTTAATAAAAAACACCAAAACAAACAAACAAACAAAACAGAACAAACTATGGTTCACCCAAAGTTCATTTCTTTCTTAAACTCTCCAGTTTATTGTCTGTGTCATACAGAAAGTCAAGACATTGGATATTTTAAATCTCATGACCAATAGTTGATTGATTCATCCATTCATTTTAAATGAGTATTTTTATTGTGTATAAGCAGGCATGGGGGTTAATCTGGATTGGCAACTTCATAGGATTTCCTAGTCTCTGTAAATCTGTAAGGGTTTATTTAGATAAGCTGGCCTCTGGGCATAACTGACTTATGAAGGATTATCTAGATTGGTTTAATTGAAGAAGGAACATCACCTTAAATATGGGTGGCACCTTCTGATGGGCTGGGGTTCCTGGAGGAAATTGAAAGGAGAAAGCAAGCTGAGTATTGGCATTCATCTCTCTGTGCTTCCTGATTGTGGATGCAGTGTGACCTGTGGGCCTCAAACTCCCGCCATCAGGACTTCTCCACCATATGGACTGTACCCTCAAGCTGTAAGCCAAAATATACACTTCCTTCTGTAAGTGGTTTTGTCGGGTATTTTGTTTTAGCTATGAGATAAGTGACTAATACAGCAGGTGTCATGAAATCTGCTTTGGGAATAAATTACAAAATTAATGCAGTCCAAGCCTGGAGAGATGGCTCAATGATTGAGAGCACTGGCTGCTCTTCTAGAGGCCTCAGATTTGATTCCAAGCACACCTATGGCAGGTCACAATGGTCTGTAACTCCAGTTTCAGGGTATCTGATGCCCTCTTCTGGACACTACATGTATGTGATGTCCAAACGTACATGTAGACAAAAGACTAACATACACAAGATAAAATTAAACGAATGAAATGTGGTTAATTTTTTATACTCTATATCACCCCTTTTGCATTTTTAATGTATTCCTCTTCAAGCTCTTGAACATAAATGTGTTTTAATGATTCATTGTTATTCTATGACTCTCTACACCTCTCCTAAGCTCATAACCTAGAACAACCTCCCTTAAACAAAAGAGAGCATTATTGAGATACAGTTGATCTACCACAGAACATATCGATTTGAAGGGCAGTTTCCTCTGGATTTTGAGCATACTCAGAGTTGTGTAACCATCATCTCTATTTACATTTAGCATGTCTTCATCACAACTCAAGAAATCCTACTTCTTAGCAGATTCCCTTTCCCTCAGTACCCGAGAAGTACCAACCACTAATCTGCTTCCCGTGCCCCGCATTCCATTTAAAGTGGAATCATGTTTACGTAGTTGACACATTGCCCTACTTTCTGAGCAAATGAGTGTTATACTCATCAGATCAGCTGTGCCTGCCTGAGCGAGTCACTCATGACCGGGCCTTCTCTTGTATGATGAGGACATGGGAAGAGTCACTGAACCCTTACCCAAGTGTCCAGCCACTCTTTCCAGTGATTTGTATATAATTCTGTCTTAACTGCATATGGCCAAAAGGTTTTGGAGACATGCTAGAGTATATAGGTGGGGGACGATAATGAGAGGTGCTTCATTTGTGTGGACATGGAGAAGCCATCAGTCATGCTGTGTGGAGACTTTCTAGTTCAGTCACTTTTGGGTCACCTATGCTCTTACCACACCTTCTCACTCATGGTCTGTAACTAAGCCCATTGACTCCAAGGGACAATCTGGATGGAATCTTACTTTCATTTGTCCTTGAGTCTTTGAGGAAGGAGTGGTGCTACCTCATCTCCCCAGGGGAAATATCCTTGCAAATAGTTGTCTTTTGTGACTGGCATAGCATGACATATTAGAGGTTCATCCAAATTGTAGCACATATCCATATGCCACCCCTCATTATGGTTAAATATGTCAAATTCTTTTTAGTTATTAGTTAACATTTAGTAGACATTTGGATCATTTCCATTTGGGGCCCATGCTTCCGTGAACATTTATGTATAAACCTTCATGAGGACATGCATTCTGGCTACAAGGAAACACAGAGAGAGACTCTACATATAATCTTTAAACCAAAGAGCTACAGTTGCATCACTATCCTAATTTTGTTATTTTCATTTGCTAATATTTTTAATTAATATGTATTAATTATTCAAAGATGCTTCATTACAACAATTCCATTTATGTATACAGTATACTATGATCACTTCTTATTCTTCCATTTTTCCCTTCTAGAAACCCCTATAGTTCCCTTTTTATTTCACATCTTTCCTCTCTGGATTTAATATGAGAGAAAGCATACAATAGCTGTCTTTGTAAGACTTATGATGATGTTCAGTTCTATGCATTTTCCTAGAAGTAACACAATTTCCATTGTTTGCTGTTAAATAACACTACATTGACTTTCTAATGGCATCATTCACAGTGAGATTTGAGGAGTTAATATTTATTCTCGCTTAGAGGCCTCACTTTTTTTGGAAGCATCTGGCACATGCATATCGGTTGGAAGGAAACAAAGAGTGAAAATCAAGGTGCTTATGGCTGAATTTTGTTTTCGGTTGTTTACGTCACTGGTCAAGGACCTTTCCATTAGAATGAGAGGGATGTTATAACTCAGAAAGAATCTAATTGAATACAGGCTATTACTTAGCTTTTAAATCACAATTGCAATGCCCTTATACAGACATGATAAGCCATTTAAAATTTGCTTTTCATATTCAAAAGCCACAGATTAAAAAGACTCTTGATTCCTGTAAAATATTGCGTTTCAGATTAAAAGAAAACTTATGACCTTTCTGATTTGTAACTTTAACCATAGCAAGGTCTTTGAACTTCCTCTCCTAGAAGGGCCCATGTGGTAAAGTCTGGAAGTCCCCCAAATACCAGTTGTTTTCAATTGCTAAAAATATACTATGAAAGACTGTGAGCCCTTGATATATAGTGCAATCTGCCATTCAGTTTTGGAAGTCACCAATGACAACTGCAAGATGAACTTGAGTGTCCTAGAACACTAATCTGAGCTCTTACTAAGAAGATGGGCTCTGAGGAGATGCTGTGACTTCTCTCGACAGGCTACTGGACCCATTGAACGACTGCAGAGAATTGTGACTTTGACTATGACCCTTCTTGTGGTGGAAAGTCCAGCTATTTAAGTGTGAGCATTGTCTCTTGTTCATATTGGCATGCTTGCCATATTTGCAGAGCTCAGCGAAGGTAGTTCTCAAAGTTGAACTTCAACAGAGCAGTGTCTAAATAGGCAGCACCTGAGAAAAATGCAAACTGTAGTATTCCTCATTTCTAGACATTTGAACTTCATTTTTCAAAAGATTCTATCCGGGGATTTCTGCGCCTTCAGCCCAGCAAGAAAGTCATCTATGGCTCTGTCACCTTTGTTTCTACTGTGAGTCATCAAACATCATTCACTGTGTCCTTGAAAGTCTTCTTCAGCTGCCCCTTCCCCCCATTACAGCTCTTAACTACTTTACTGAGTCCTACATTGATGACCAACTCTATTTTTGGTCTGCCTCTAGTACTCCCAACTTCAAAATGTTAAGATAAAATCAACAGTAGCCAAACCAATGATGAAGCTGTATATGCCTTTGAATACACGGATATTTAATACATGTATGTACAATGGTTTTCAATAGTACAAGACTATGATGGAAGTAATGTAGAAGCTTATGTTGTCTGGTCTCTGAATCTACAGGGCAGGTGAGTAAATTTTACCCAGTGTGCCAAGATGAAGAAATGTGCTTCTGGAAGAATATTTAGCTCACAGTGTGACAGACTCGTTTGAATACCCATGAGTGACACAGTGTCTTGGGTATTGGATCTATGAAGATGAACTAACTTCTCCCTTCCCTAGAAACAGAAATCATTCAAATTAGTACACTAAAGTGTCTGAAGGAAGAAGCTAGCTTTGCTGATGTCAGCTGTGTACCAGGCACTAACCTAGACAGAGAGGTCTCTAGAGAGGAGAGGATCAAGTGTCTTTCCCTTAAGGCAATATGCTGATTTGTGTCAAAGAGGAGAATTTCTTATTCACCTTTATTTTCTCATCATTGAGCTGAGGCAATTACCCTATTCTTTTTTAACTCAAGACTTTTACTTCTGGAATGGCCTTTGATTCAAAAGGTTTTCAAAGAATGGTGAAAGTTATGTCCTAAAATAACAACCCAATGGCTTCTGAAAATAAAAATATAATATAAATATAATATAAATTCATGAAATTTATTTTATTACTTATTTTTTCCTTTTTCTATTTTTTCATGTGTGTGTGTGTGTGTGTGTGTGTGTATGTGTGGTACATGTATGTGTGTTTGCATGTTTTGCATATTATGTATATGCATGTGAAGGCCAAAGGCTGATATAAGGAATTGTTCTTCACTGCTCTTCTACAGTATTCATTGAAGAATGGTGTTATATCCAAACCTGAATTCAGCAATATAGCTAGCCTTGTCTTATTCAGCTAAGGCTGGCATTCCCAGCAGACCACCATGCCCTTCTCAATTTTACTTGGCTTGCTGGGTTCTGAACTCAGGTCCTCATGTTTATGAGACAAACACCTTAACCACTGAGCTGTCTTACCAGGGTCTAAATCTATTGCTGCCCTTGCTCTGTGCCAAGTGTTACCTCAGCTGCTGTGCATCTTACAATGATAAGGGAGGAAGATATGCTTAGCCTGAGGAGATGTGGTTTGGTGAGAAGGGAGTGCTAGGGAGGTGATATGAAGAAAACTGAATGGTGATGGTGCAGCTCAGTGGTCCAGTGCCCGCTGTATGTGTGTGGAGGCCTGGTTTGCATCTCAACACCAAGAAGGGAAAGGCAAGGAAGCAGGGAAACAGAAGTAGAGATGTTTTCAAGTAGTAACCAGTGCTCTAAAGTGAAGCAGCTGAGTATTGTGATAGAGTAAATCTGATGCAGGAAGAGAGAAGGCTGGAGAGCAACAATTCTTTACAGAGGTCACATTTACAACTAAGATGCAGAAGAATCCCAGGGGCCAGCTGGATAAGAAACTCAGGTCCCATAGAGGCAATGGGTTTGTCAAGTGTGAGAACAGAATGAAAGTCTGGTGCTCTGTGTAGTGAGCCAGTGACAAGCTTGGGAGACAGGAGCTTGGAGAGCATCAGGAGCCAGAGGCAGAGGGAAGAGTGAAGGGTAGAGTTTCATGGGGAAAGGTTTTTCATAGAGGCATGAGGCTATATATGGTTTGTGACTCTGAAGGCTTACCATGAGTGCTGAATGTGAATGAATCAATGTGTGTCCATAAAGAAAGCAAAAAGGCCTGTCAGAAGGCCATTCTGGGGAGCTAGGCAGAAAATGGTAGCAGGATCTCACACTATCAGAGTGAAGACACAAAAAGTTCATGCTTGCAGAGACCAATGCTTTCTTTTGGAGATATCAAACACCAGACACAACTGCTGTTTCTTGGTATTCAACCACAAGCGATATCATCAGCCTTACTCGTTATCCATATTAGGGCAGGAGCTGGTTAAGACTCCTGCTTCTCTTGTTAGTCTCACTCCTCTGGGAAGTATTGTTCTATATTCAGCACCCACAGGGTGCCGAATAAATATTGATTAAACAAAGCAAGTGATGAATCATGTCGGCAGGAAGTGTGGGTGCTTGAAACCATAGAAACAGAAGTGAGCTGGGTCTTTTCATCTGAAGAGCAAGCATCCTGATTACTGATGTTTGGAAGGACAGGTGGGAGTTATAAGATCCTCTATAATCCACCCTTTAAGATTAGACCAGTCATTTTATTGCCACTTCTGCTCAAATGGGGGAAAACTGCTAGACACACCACAGAGAATCCCAAGGTTCCAGCCAAGTCAAGGAAAAGACACTCTTTGCAGGAGCATTGTATGTTGTTTCTGTGGTGAGCAACACTCCTATGAGAGAGTCTGTGAATGGGGCAGATGATGTCAGGGAATTTAGAGATTTATATATACTACATTTGAAGTAAAAAAGAACTGTTCAGAGAAAATACAGTTATATTTTATCAGGGTGATTTATGCATACTTTGCTCTTGTGCATGTGTATGTGTGTGTGGGGGGGTGCATGCACATGTGCACTGTGTGTGCAGAATAAGAGGATAAGTTTTTTTTAGGGTCCGTGATGGTTAGGATATAACTGTCAATGTGACACAACCTAGAATCCTTTGGGAAGATTCTTAATGGGGAATGATCTAGATCAAGGTGGTCCTTTGGGATGGCTATGGGGGTCTATCTTGAATGCTACTAATCAATATATAAAGACCGAGTCCATTGCAGACAGTGCCATTTCATGAGCTAGACCCTGAACTGTACTTGAGTGAAGAAGACTAGCTTAGTGTAAACACCAGCACCAAGTGAGGACCGATGCATTCATTCTCAGCTCCCAACTGTACATGCCGTGCTTTACGTTCCTGCCATGACGTCTTCATGGTAATGGACCATCCTGGGATTTTAAGCACTTTCCTCCACTAGGATGGTTTTTGTCAGAATATCTTATGATAGTAACAGAAATTAGACTAGAACAGTGTTGGATGTCCAACTCAAACTTCTGCAACTGCTTAGAGCCCCGTCTTTGCAGCATAAAAGCACTGGCAATGATCAGAGGAGCCAGTACAAATGCTTAAGTAAAACTTGGCTCATGGATACCAGGACGTGCATGTCACATTGTTTTCATTTGTTACCAACTAGGTTTTTTTCCCTTCGACTATTTAAATCAACCATTCTTAGCTCATGGGACATACAAAAATAGGAGCATACTTCCCATGGAATCTAGATTTTCAAGCCAAAATGCATAAGACAACAATGAGAACGGATGAAGAAAGAGTAAGAAAAGCTCACCAGACGATTACTAAAATCCCTGGCAATTTTATGCTGATATGATGTTCAATACTGCCCATTGTCAATTACTTACACATGAAAATTCAGTCATTAGGAAATGCCATTTTGTGGTAATAAGATTAGGGGCCATTGTGTATCTCTTGAGTGTACTAATTGGGTGCTTTTGTCCCAGCTGGCCTGTGGCCTTTTTCTAAACCCATTACATGTGTGGTTAATAGTAAACTTTGGTCATTTGTTTTAGGAACAGGCCAGTGACTCGATGCTTGCGTTTAGAAGATATGAAAGTTTTATCTCATCCCTGGGCAACTTTGCCTCAGACCATTCTTGATGCTGTCTTAGACATCTGACCTGAGAGCTATCATAACCACCCCCGCTGCTCTTCTAAGAGCATAAAGTGGTCCTTCCTTGGCTTTTAGTGTGTCTGGTTCTGTTGGAGCAATCAGAGCTCAGCTCAAATGTCACCAATCAGAGAGGCTGCCCAATTATCCAGTCTAATTCAGTTCCTCCTGGGACTCACTTTCCATCACATTGCCCTATTTTTACCTTAAAAAAATAATCTTTATTTTCTTAATTAATTTCTTGATCAGTTTTATACCCTTTTCCTCACATATCAGTAAGACTCCCAGTAGCCTTAGAACCAAGACAGATCCATTCAATCATTGCTGTCTCTTAATTCTTAGAACAAAATATTAGAAAAATATTAAGTATTTTATATCCCATACTTTTTGAGTACATAAATAATATAGTTAGGTGTGTGTGATGGTGAGAATAGTGCCGGTGTGTGACTCTAGTGGGCTTAAAAGTGGCTGTGGGGATGAAGTAGGCCAGCATAGGAGATCAGAAGACTCCCTGTGGGAATATGTTCTCTCCTTCCACTGTATGTATTCTGGGAATAAAACTAGGGTCCTTAGACTTGGCAGCAAGCCCTTTCCTCATTGATCCACCTAGCTGGCCTTACACCATCATTACGAAGGCAATAAGGAACTACAGATGGGGTTTGAACAGGCACCTGACAAAATAGTCCTGCGGACTGATTGGAGTGGGAAAATAGAGCAATGTACTAGTAAAAATTCTGTTTATACTGCCAAGGATGGCAAAGGAAGAAAAAAAATCCAGCAACAAGGTTTAAGTGAGGGTGAACAGAGGCCAAGAGTGGAGTTTAGATTCGGAGCAGTGTAGTGTCTACCTGTGCATCCTCACTCTCTCTCCGAGCGGAGGGGCTCTTGACATGGCACTTGATATATTTCTGGATGATAGAGCTGGAAGAAAAGATGCTCCAAGATTCATGAATTTTGGTGTTATCTGACAGAAAGGCTTTTGGGTTGGTTTATCTCTAAACTAAAGAATCAAAATAAGGATGTGGAATTAAAAAAAAAAAACAAGAAGAAGAAGAGGAAGAAGAAGTTCAACTTCGTGTTGCAGTTCAAGTCCCAGTCCAACCACAGAAATGAGGTCTACAGAGATAAACCTCTCTTAGGATGTGCCAGCAGTAAATGTAAGTCACTTTAAACACTGAAAAACAGACTGGAAGAAATTCTTTTTCTCATGCCTGCATCTGCCTCCTTCCTTCCAGTGTTACCCATACTTGGACCAGAAAAGTTCTAATTCCATCTCCTCTATTCCCTTTTGCATCCCATCAGACACAGGCCCTCAATCAACTTAGCTATCTCTGTAGACCTATCAATTCTCCTGTAACTTCTTTTTTTCCTAAGTCCATGAAGGACAACAAACAAACAAACCAGACCAAACTAAAGCAAAACAACAAAAGCAAACCAAAACAACAAAAACAAAAAACCTTGAAGCCAGAAGCTAAATCTGTCCATAGAGGTGGGAGAGGATGCTGGAGCTATGTTAGTGAATTGTGGAAACTAGGGCCCTTACTCTCGGATAGAGAAACCCATGGGCACAGCCTGCTCTGCAGGGTTACCCTTCCCCTGACTTCTCATTCACAACGCTGAAGTCTGAGAGGTCTGAGACTACCTTTGTCTTAGGAACAAATTGGAAAAGGAAAACTGCCCAGGGCAACCTCTGTTGGCAGAGTCATTTACTAACAGTGTTTCAATGTTCCAGATGAGTACAAGTAATGTAATTGAATACTTGGGGCACACTAGTGTTCATCATCCATGACTTTATCATCCTTATCTTCAATATTAATTTCCTTTCCTTCTTTCTAGGTCCATCTTCACTGACCTGAAGCAGGCTGATGAGGGTAGGCTGGGCATCCAGCTCCTAGACTCTTCCCATTTCTATCTCCCCAACATTGGATATGTGCTATATACCAGATATCTTTGTAGGTTCTGGGGAAATGGATTCATGTCCTCATGCTTGCCAGGCAAGCCGTTGACTAAATGAGTTATCTCCCTCCTTTTTCATTCAATCATTCTCTCTAGTAACTCAGGAGTATCTCAAGTGTCCTGCCGTAAAGGGAACATATCTTACACTGTAAATCATTGCACAAAGATGTTCTTCTTGCTTTGAACCCAAGCCTCATCATCTCCTGAATCAAGATTTGTGGCAGTTTTAAATAATCACCTCTTTTGCACCAAGTCTTTGTATGCTTTCTCCTGGCTGATTTTTGTTCCTTAGAATCTTTTAGTTAGAAATAGTCCCAGGGAAGAAGCACTCTGTAAGTCAAAAAAAGGCCATGGTAAGAGCCTTGGAAATTGAAAGAAATCTGAGCAATAACTGTATTCAGAAGTACTGTGTTCTGAAGTTATTGCTCTGTTTCTTTGTATCCACTGTTGAGTCGCATTCGCTCCTTCAAACTGGGCAAGCCCTTGGGTTATTCTATTACTGGAAACAGTATCTACTGCAGTGATTTGAAACAAGGTAGCCATAGGAAGGAAGAAGGACATGAGGATACTTACTGAGAAGTCATCACTGGGGAAGAACAGAAGGTCCTGAAGAGGATCATCCCGATAGGTCTTTTCAAGTTCTTCAATGACAGTTTCATAATCCAAAGGGTCCAAAAATCTGGGCTTTTCCTGCTGTGGGAAACAGAACAAAACAGAACAAAACAGAGTTAAGCATTATGCGGCGTATCATCTTGCTTCTTCTCTGCGACTGCATCAGTTTCAAGGTTTAGCCGTCCCTGAAGCGTTGGTATCATATGACATCACACAGTCCTTCCAATACAGAGTCCCATACAGACTCCAGGAATTTGGAACAAAGCCCCAGAACCACACAATGATTATTTCCAGATTTGAAATAAAGTGAGGAGACCCTAAAATACCTGACAGCTCCCTGAGTAATTCCAGCTGCTTGTACTGATGGGGATGGGAGAGATGTTCATGTCAACTTGATCTTCTCCACACTAGAAGGGGCTGCTTACTCGGTATAATGTTATGCCAATGATCCACACAGCTTGTGCTGAGTCTGATACTTTGTGAGTCCTACCTAGGTCAGTTTGCAAACGTTGGCAACGTGCTAGGAATCAAACTATTGCAGACCGTCTTTGTTGACAGATCTCATGTCAGGATTAATTTACTTGGCTCTGAGCTTCTTTGCCTCTACAGGGAAAAGCCAGGCCAGTCTCTGCTAGGATAGAACAATTGAACTATGAGAGACACACTGTGTGAAAATGGGTAAGCCTGAAGAAAATATGCAGATAATCAAATGGTATTGAAATCCTGAACCCAAGAGAAGCTGTGTGTTGCCAAGAAGCACACCCCACTAGTGAAAAACAAACAAACACACACACACACATGTGCATATGTATGTGTACACGTAAGAGGCTAAATACAGCTGCGCACTTGAAGTGGATGTTGGAGGTAGATGTCAGTATCTTCCTAAATCACCATCAACCTTAGTTTCTGAGATAAAACTTCTCAGTGAACCTAGAGGTCACCTTTCTTGCCTGGGCTGTATGGCCAGTGAGCTCCCAGGATCCTCTTGTCTCTGTTTCCTCAGTGCTGAGATTAAAAACACACTGTGTGGGTGTGGGGAATCAACTCAGGTCCTTAGGCTTGAGCTGCAAGGACTTTTCTCACTAATTAATCTCCTAAACATCATCTTACATGTCTTTAAGCAGTTGTACTTCTCTACAGGGAAGCCCCAGGTCTCAGTTTTTTTGTTTTATCCCTGGTCCTGAACTATCTTTTTGGACTTTCAAAGGATAAAACATTTAATCTGCTCTCTCTCTCTCTCTCTCTCTCTCTCTCTCTCTCTCTCTCTCTCTTTCTCTCTCTCTCTTTCCTTCCCTCTATCTACTTGTCTTCTGTCCATCTGTGTCCATCCATTCATCTATCCATCCATCTGTCTTTCTGTCTCTCCCTTTGACCTTACATTAATATGTATGTATAAAACACATAAAATCAAAATGAAAATGTATGCTGAAACCAATGAGAACATGCTCATCTCTGTCATAGACTGGTGGGTCATTCATGTCCCTTTCTTCCACTAGCTTCAACTTTTTTTTATTGACTTACGTTTTATTGCATTATGATGAAAAAAGATACATAATTTCAATTTTTCTGAATTTTTAACATTTAAAAACTTATTTTAAATAAATAAAATTACATCACATTCTTCTTTCCCTTTTGTACCCCAACTACTCCCAGAGACCCCCTCCAATACCCACCATACCTTTCATTTTTTTATCATATTCTTTAAAATTTATAAAATATTATATCAGAAAAAATGAGTATTACAAAAGTTGTTTGATATAAAACAACAATCAATTGAACTGTCTTATGTAGATGCTTGTCTACAGCAATACTGAAAATACATGTTTTTCTCAATATAAATTTCAAATAATTCCAAATATATTAAGTGTCTGATATTTTAAAATAATATATCACTATTAGTTTTCTTTAAAATGAACATATAGAGATAAAGTCTTTTTGTTTGTTTGTTTGTTTTGTTTTATTTTATTTTTAGTAGAGCTTAAAATCTTGGCTCTTACTGTGGTACAAACCCAAAATAAGAACAATTTTTAGACATTGGAGTTCATTGTAATAAGGCTGTGCTTCAATGACCCTCATGTCACCAAGGGATTTTACCTCCATAGTAGCTAAGCTAAGAGTTGACAGTTCTGCTATGCCAAGGAGTGAATTGTAGGCATGATTTCTGGATACATATTTCCTGCTATGGTCAAAGCTATTTGACTGGAGTGATTGTCTTCATTCTCAGCCTACAGAGAACAGGTTACATTCATTTAAGAAATGGTATATGTATTAAGAAGGTCTATCCATGAAGTCATTCACCAACTGTTTCAATGAACAATGGTTCTGCTTGGAGGGTGGTACAGACATTAGGTGAGGTTAAGAATGTGGTTAGTTGGCTGTGATGATTTTGAAAAGCATTCATCTCAGTACAAGAACAGCTTATAAAGTCCTTTTCTTTAAAATGGATACAATAATTATAAATATCAAACAAAGCATTCAGTCTCACCAACATATCCTCATCGATTAAATTAAAAAAATACGAGGAATTAGAAATTTGTTGGCTGCCATCCAGTAATCTCTCCAATTTGGTAATTGGAGAAATAGGTCCAATATTGTGCAATCCTTATACACTTTCTGCTTGTTTGTACGTGACAGTGTCTTGCTGGGTACCACACAATGGTCCTGAAATCATGCTTCTCCTATCTCAGCCTTTCTATTAGTAGGATTATTTATTTGATGTTCTTACACTATACTATGGTTTTCAGAACAGCTTACATATTTCAAAATTATTTATAAAGCCAAAATAAATGTAGTTTCAACTTCTAAGTTGTTGTAGTGCTGGTCAGTACTCACTGCAATGACCTGTGAAATGGTTGCTAACACCTTTCTCCTTTTCTCTTCTAAGCCCAGTGTGAATAGGAGTGCAGAAGTGTGAGTGCATTGCAACCTGGAGGTGTAAAGGGAAATAGCATGTCAGGAGTTGGTTTCTACTAACTTGTTCCATTTTTTAAAATGTTGTATCTCACTAGTCCTGAATTTGCACATTAATTTGGAAAATGGGGCTAAGGGGTTGGTTTACTAAATAAATTGCCTGCCTTGTGACACTAGGTCCTGAGCTTGACACCTGAAGCTGTGTCAAAAGTGCTGGGTATAATATTGATTGTCTACTTGCAATCTCTGATTGAGGACAGGAGGATCTGTGGCAATCACTGGCCATGGTTAGCCTAATTGTTGAGCCCAGTAAAACACCTTATCTCAAAGGAGATGATTGGCATCCCTGAAGATCACATCTGACATTGTCCTTTGTCCTTCTTATGCATACATGTTTATACACACCTTTACACACAGCTACATTTCTCCCAATCATCATAAAGAAGAAACTGGAGGCAAAACGATATTTCAGAGAAGACATTTTACTGAAATACAAAATCTAGCTAAAATTAATCTAATTTAAATTACTACAGTAGATGCATCAAAGTTCCAGAGTCTAAAGTTACTGATACAATAATTTACAAATCAAACCACAAACTATTCTTGATAGATCAATAAAGTATAGTATAGACTAGAAACATTTGTAAAGACAGTTTTATGTATCTAGCACAGCAGGGAACTTGTGAATGATATCCCTTGGTCCTTTCTTATTGCATTGAGATTATTTTCATAGAAATTAGATATTGCATTGAGGTTATTTTGACATGGGGAATCTTAAATATAGAATATGTGTTCAGTAGTCTTTGACTGAGGGATACATTAGTAAACTTTTGTCTTTCGAGGGATTTTTTTTAATGTGTATCACCCAGATATATCCACTATTTGTAGTTTTTTAAAATATGATTTTAGCAAGTAAACTGCATTAAGATGGCAAGAGATAGAGCTTGGTTGGTGGAATCCTTGCTGAAAATGTGTGAGGTCATGCATTCTACCCTTACCACTGCATAGACTGGATGTGGTGATACAAACCTATAATCCTAGCACTTGGAAGATAGAAGGAGAAGAAACAGGAGTTCAAGGTCATCCTAAGCTAGGCTGGTGAGGTGAAAGCCAGTCTGGGGTACAGAAGACTTGGCTACAAGCAAACAACCCAAAACGGCATTAATAGATTCTCTAGCACTTAGAAGCTGAGATTTGACAAAATCTGCATGGAGACTTTCTGTGTCTGTTGTGGTGAGAACCCAAGGGTAGACAGGCAGCAGTTGTCTCTAAAGCAAGGGACCTGTCTGCACAATGTCTTTTACAAAGAGAAAGACACACTCAAGGATGGTGGGATCAGTTCTTTTCTCACTCTTGGCTCTGGGTAGAGACTCGAGAAGAACTGGGAAGTGAGCAGCACTGATTTACAGCTTTAACAAGGATTGAGCTGTCCCTTCTGAATTTAATGGGCCTGTTTCTTTTGGAAATACACCAAGTGGGATAAGGTGTGTGCCAAGATTACCCTGAATTGAATTGAGTTTTTAATGGTGCTTTTTACTCTTACTCTTTCTTGCAAATGAGTAATGAATTTCATTAACCATTCTAAAGTCACTGCTTCTGGGAAAAGCACCCACCACCAGCACCTGTTATTATGCAGCAGGGGGATGTTGCACCACAGTGGTAACAGGCCTTATTCTTCTTATGTACTATTAAGAGATCTGTTTGATCAGGTTCCCCAAATCCACAGCTCCCTTCCAAATCAACTTTACAGCATTAGAATGGGCTCCTGTCCACACACACACACACACACACACACACACACACACACACACACAAATCCAAAAAGTTTTCTTCCTCTGTACTTACCCACAACTTCTAATGGTATGGTAACACAATGTCTAAGCCTACCTAGAGTCATAAAGCTGACATAGTAACAGTCCAGTACATTAATACTATCCAATTGGCCCCAAACAAGTAGACTGTCTATTTCTTAACTGGGGGTTTTAATTTCTAGAGTAAAGGGTAGCAGCACAAACATATGGATTCTTTTCATCAGAGCAATTCAAAATCAATTAGGTGAAGAGATGATGCTGAAGAAAATACACATTTGAAATATGACTAAATTGCAACCCTTCTCCAGAATAAAAAGGTCAGTCCAAGTAGAAATTGACCTAGTCTATCTAGCCTTGTTTTAGTTAAGTTCAAAGTCTACGGGAGGAGTTGGTTGCTGGCCTTCTAAGAAAAACAGTGAGGATGCTTGCTTCACCCCCATGAGCTATGAGACTTTGTGCATGGTGATTAAATTCCTCATGCTATAGTTTGTACCTTTGTAAAGTGACTTGGTAGAGGCTACCTTGGAGGATAAAATGCGGTTGTACTTCTCAGAATAATACTAGGTCTGTAATACTGTTTTCTTAAATATTAAGTAGATAAAGACTGGTTTACCATTTGTACTTGTTGCAGCTTGGAACAAGTACCTGTAATGTACTTGTAATGTGTACAGGGCACATTCAATAAACATGTGTTCCATATTTAAGTGTACATCCCTTCTTCCAGATCCAGGGATAACCGAGATTCTACATGAGGGAAATGAACACACACAAAATCCAAAATATATATAAAGATGTCTTTGCAACATTGTCTTCCTTACAAGATAGAGAAATGTATTCAACTTCATCCAAGGGTGACAAGAAAGGTGGGTAAGGTTGGCAGTAGCTATTCCTAGCCAGCGAAGATACTAAAGTATAGCCTTTCAATAGAAGTAATTGTTGAGAATCATGGGTAATGGACAAAGGCATATGTCTGTAAGGTGCTTAAGAAATGACATTAAGACTAGGATAGGGTCTGGAATAAACCAGTGGGGAACTATACGCTACATGTCATGGACTTTCTAAATTCTTCTGTGCTTCATGAGAATTAGTTAGTGGTCAATATTTTGCACATAATTGGGGGTTTTGTTGTTGAAAACCTAAGTGAGGTAAGGCCTATGGTTCAAGTGTTGCTTCAAAAGGAAGACTAGAGGTACTGTCTCAGAAGGTGAGCAGTGCAAGGTCACCTTAGTGATATTTATAGATTCACATAGGAGATTAGAACTGTAGTCTGTACTACCTAGGTTTCTAAGAAGTCGTTAGGCTGCCAGGACATGGACTGATTCAGAAATTATGATATGAAGCCTATAAAGCAATGAACACCTATTAAAATTGTTTTTTAATTTATAATAAAACAAAAATGCTTATTTATTATTGTTCAATGAAGATGAGAATAAATATTATGTAATAGAATAACTACAGTGACTTTAAAACTATAAAGAAAACTAATTATGTAGACTCAAACATCATTAGCTTATTGCATTGGAGTGGTACTGGAATATTTAGGATGTTGTTGTTTTTATGTTTTTGGAAAAACATGTGTTGCTTTCATCATAGTAAAAGGATGAACTTGGTTCTTCAGAGGAATCAAAGCTTCATTAAACACTGGGGAGTTATTTGATTTTAAAATTGTTTATACCCTTTGAAAATTCACCAGAGAGGAAGCCCAGAAATATCACAGTGGGGCTTCACATAGAATTTCAACCACTAACAGAGTCAAGTAATTACAACAAAAGATACACAAAACACTGGGGAAAAGAGAACAGAGAAAATAATTACAGATTGGGCATGTGGTTCTAGAAGCTCATGCCAGCAACACAAGAGAAGCACAATTAGCGATTTAATAACTGAACTATTTTTAGCTTTGTAGGGAGCCACAAACATCTGGTGAGTTACTTACACACTGTCGTGAAATGGTGGTTGTAGCAAAGGATTCCAATTGGAAACTCTAGTGGGAAGTTTTAGAAGCTCATACCTACCAGCCCTGTGACTTGAGCAAGCCATAGGAATCTTGGCTGAAGTTAATCAGGGTGGATAAAAGGGCATGTTGTTGCAAAGATCAAGCACATAAAATATGTCAGCATAGTAGATGAACCACTAGATACCATCAAAATATAGACTTGTTTTATTTAAAAAGTATCCTACCCAAAAAGCCTTATACTTAAATCAAGACCAACCAACGAGCAATCATACAGAGGACATTGAATTTTTCATTTACCAAGATATGTGCTTTATTTTACATTTGTTATCTAAATTTCCCTTAAAATTCTATAAAAATGAATAATTCTAATCAAAGTAAAAGAATTAATAAACTCAAAAGGGATCTGGGACTCTCTAATTCCCATTAGGATAAGGAAGGTGACCTTCTTAGATCTGCCTATTACTAATGAAAGCATAGATCTGCCTGTTACTAATGAAAGCATGACTTTCAGAGGCTGCCTTTTTTTTTTCCCTAAAAAAAAAAAGCCTGAAAAGAATTTGGTTTTGTATTTATATATTCAAATCACACACACACACACACACACACACACACACACACACACAGACAGACACACACAAAATGATCCGATTCATACTTGGTTCAATATTAAACAAATTAGCTTTGTAGATACAAACTTCTGGAGAAAAATCAATGTTGTAAAAATTACTCTTTGAATTTCATTCTGTAGCTCTAACTTACACAAATAGAGATGAACCTGCCCGTTGCAGGAAGCTGTGGACGGGGCATAGCTGGTAGGATCAGGAAAGCAGAAGTGTGTCTGCCCTCTCTACTGGGAGGCTGCACGCTCAAACCTGGCTTCAAGATTGGAAGTGTAACCAGGGGAAGCGAGCCTCTGGGACTCCCTAGTGGGTCACTCTAGTTCTCTTGTTGTACATTAGCTATTCTTGGTTCTCATGAAAACCCGGCCTTTTCAATGAAAAGTTTCTCTCCCTATGTTTGAGAAGTTTCCCGATCTTCCTGTGCCACACTGAACATCCTGGGATGCTCCTTAGGACTTCCAGTCTTCTTTGATCCCTCTCCCAATGATTTCCATATACCTGAGATTTGACTTTCATATCCTGTGACCTACTGACTTAACCTAACATCATGTATAAATGCCATTATGAGGGTATATAGCTAATATAGGACTCACATAACTAATGATACAGGAAAACAAGCAAAAATAAAAATTTACTTAAGGACCAGTACAGTAGGCTCTGTTAACACTCAGGAGAATTCAGAAAAGCAAAGAGCTCTCAGTGATCATCCATAGGCTATTTGGAAGAATCCTAAAATATTCATAACCATCTTAATAATTCCTATCTTTAGTTCATCATAGCACTTTATAAGCAATATAGTGGTCAACTAATTTCAGTGTTTGGCTGGAGAGATAGTACAGTGGTTAACAGCATTGGTTGGTTTTCCAGAGGACCCAAGTTTAATACCCACATTGTAGTTAACAGTGGTACATATCTTCAGTCCCAGAGAATCCAATACTCTCTTCTTGCCTCTACATACACTGCACACTTGGGGTACACAGACATACATGCAAGCAAATATACTATTTGTATACACATAGTATAAAAATGGAAATATAAACTAAAATAACAAATGAACTTCTGTGTTATCAAGATAATAAGCTAGCAAGCCATAATGGTACACATTTGAGAAGCAGAGGCAAAGGCAGAGGGAGGTGGATTTCAATGAGTTCAAGGACTGCATGATCTAGAGAGAGAGAGAGAGAGAGAGAGAGAGAGAGAGAGAGAGAGAGAGAGAGAGAGAGATTTCTTAGATGAAATTAAAGGTCCAAATGAACAAGAGTTCTTTAGAAACTAAGAGAAACCAGGGTTCTTTGGCTTTAATGAGATCAGAATGGAGTTAACTTCCACACTATTTGTGTTTAAAACAAATGGGAAGATTGGAGAGAGCCCTCACAGCTGCATGTACAGCTGCAGCTGTCACCCTGTGGTCGTGTGACAGATTTAATTCAGCTTTTCATCAGGAGGAGTTCCATTGGACAACATCTCAGAAGCTCGAGCTTCAGAAAACAAGGGAAGATTTTCTAACTGGAAAGGAAATGTTTAAGTAAGGAATAAGCCATCTTATGCTGACCCTTTAACCCTCTCTCTGTCTTGAACCACATGAGTTTCATGAGAATGGAAAAACACTAGCTAAAATCAAAGTTAAGAACCACACAGCTGGGCAGACTCAGCTTAAGCTGAGTTTTGAAATGGTTCCCTTGGCAACTAAGGCAGACAGATCATAGACGAAATCAAGCAGTGGTCACCCTTTGAATATTAGTTCATTTTAGAAATGTGAATGAATACCAACCTGATAAAACATATAAAGCTTTAGCAACTATGTGAGATTTATATGGTCAGTTTTTCATATTTAGTATAATTTCATTAGAAACTAAAGACAAATCAGTATCAATGAATGTATTGTGTAAGAGATACTCTCAAACTGAATTTACATTTGCAGTCTTATTTTCATTTTAGAAACTTGGTTAAATAATAGGTCCCTGTTATAGGTACTGCTAACCCCATATATATCTTCAGAACATGTCCACAGCTATGTATAGCAGATGCAAATTTAAATCAAGGACAGTAAAGGCTTCTCTATACAATGGTGGTCCTTATAAAGATATAGAAAATATCCAACAAGACTTAAGTCAAATTAAATTACATGTCTCATTTAGTTTTCTAGAAACACTTGAAAGATAATAAATATCATTAAAAATACATCACAAGTCAATTACAAGCCTGCCTGATACCAGGGAAATTAATGTTTCTGCACAAGCTGCAGGGAACTTTAATTTATAGGAGGTCTGTGATAAAAGCTACTACCAGCTTACACTCTAACACCATCTTAATACTTTGATAGTGGCACAAACTTCCACTCACAGGTCAAGTTGGGTTGTGTGTGTAAAATGTGTAGGTACGTACACATTAGCACAAATTGTATTTGAATAAATCCAATTTGATTCTTTCAACTAAATTTTATAATTTCAGCAAACTTCCAAATATAAACCCATTCTTCACAGGCTCTTCTTTAAAGACTAGCCATGATGGGTCTGACTTTTCTGATGTCTGATATCTCTGAGTGTCTGCTTCTCTGGGTCAATGATAATGGAGCCCAAGGAGAGACCATTCAGTCTTTCTCTCTAGAATTCCCAATCTTGAGGGAAGGGGTGACAGGGGTGAGGAAAGGGGTGGAAGCTGTACATCTGTAGGGCTAAGCTTCACGTAACTATCCATTGCTATCACCCACTGAAACAACTTTCCCTCTGCCTCAGTGGCTCTGTTTCTTCCTGTTCTTTCCTACATCCTGCTTTCACTGCCCTTCTCTGGACTGCGTGAATAGATTTCGAATTTTTACCGTTAAAGAAATTTAATCCGTAATACCAGGAGCAGTACCTGCCGCAGGGGCCTATCACTTCCCAAGCTTATTTGGATGTGAATGCTCATGTACAACCTCCGGCAGTTGATGACTTCTGCTTTTGGAATGCAGGAATTGAACAGTTGTGTATTACTGGTACATCCCAATATTTCACACTGTGAAAAGTGTACCCTAGGTATCATGTGCACTGTATATGAGAGGCTCCAGTAATATTGTGGCTTTCCGAGGTCATCCGTGAAGAACAGCTCTAATCTCTAATTTTCTACCAGGATAAACTCATCCGACCATCACTTTCCTAAGAGAGGTACAAAAGGAGTATATGGCCGCTTTTGCTTTCAGTGCCAACAGTCACAGGCTATAATTTTGCTCTCCATAAGAGGTACCTCTTTGTTCTGGGAGTGCTGGCAGGGCTCTTCGATTTATAAAAGCATCTGGAAGCTATGCCCTGGCTCAGGTTTTATTTTATTCTATGTTTTATTCTATGATTTTCATCTCAGGAGACCCATTTGGTGTGTCTCTTATATTAAGACTACTTCATACATGTTTGCTTACAGAAAAAATAAAACACAGCCACATCAAAATATTTAATAATAGTAACAATAACCACTGTCATTTTAAAATAAGTTTACCATGAATGGTCAATGACATGGGCTATGATACACATTAATACCCTCTCTCATTGAGAATGTATCTTAATTCTAGAAGAGATCATCACAGTTGAGCATTTTTCTCCAATGAGATGATCCATGGATTCTGAAAACGTGTGCAACCTAACCAGTAAGTTGATAGAAGAGTTGATATTTCAGTCCAGTTCACCTTGAAGACTGTGGTCCACTCTATCAACAATTGAAACTTGCAAAGGCCAAAATACCAAAATTTATTTTCCTGTCAGAATGGTGGGAGAATAGATCTATAATTTTGGGTACTATTGCTGGCTACTTAGTGATTTTTTTAAAAAAGAGTACAGAGGATTAGAGGTCTGAACAATGTCAAGAGGTCACTGGGTCCCTCTGGAAACAAACTGTCAGGAATGGAAGACAAGAAATTATTTCTAGGAGTGCAAAGAGGAGGAGAAGAGACAATGAAAAGGTAGACTCAGGATCTGTGCAGTGAAGACAGATCATATTGTGTGAGGATCCATATTAGAAATTGCCACTAAGTGAGGGAATCCTGTGTTTGTGTGTATGTATGGAGTATGGACATACCCATGCAGGTATGTGTATGTGTGTGTGTGTGTGTGTGTGTGAGAGAGAGAGAGAGAGAGAGAGAGAGAGAGAGAGAGAGAGAGAGAGAGAGAGAGAGCACAAGTGCACACATACATTTGGAGGCAAGTAGGCAACATCAGGTGTCTTTGTTGACTGCTCTATTTGAAAGAGTATCTTTCCCTGAACGCCGAGGTCACTAAGCTGGCTACCCAAAGAGCTCCAGTCTCTACTGCCACCCTACCATGGTCACTTAGGCTTACAAAGTAAGCACTTTACTCACTGAGGCATATGCCCAGTTCTTAAGGGAATTTTTTTTAAAAAAAAATTTCATATGGTAAAAGGTTTGGGATCATGACCTTACTTCCCATGTGTGGGAACCCTCTCCCCTAACAAATGGCACATAGCACACTCCAATCGACAGGTGGTTCTTGCCTGCATTATTTCTTGTCTTTTCCACAACAGTCAACCTTGAGGAAAGGTTATTTATTCTCTGGTATGTTAGCAGGCTCCCCTCCCAACCTGTTTGGAGCCAGGCCTTCTGCAGCTCCCTGGCACCTGTTACCTTCCCTATTTCTGTAATCCACTTAGATTCCTCTATTCTGCCTTCATGTATTCTCTTAAGCTGCATCAAGTTGCAAAGCACACTTCTTTTTTATGTGGACTGACTGACTGAGTCCAGAAGTCCTTGTCACTCCTGCTTCTTTGTTTTTTTTTTTTTCAAAGTATGTATCCTTTTGTGCATTTCATCCTGGCAATCCAGATTTGTTTTAATCCTGCTCGAGTCTCTTTACTTATTCGCCAAGGACCACCCTGTCCAGTGGTAGGGTACTTGACTAGCATGTGCAAGGCCTTGGGGTTGATCCCCAGTGCCATAAGAGAATGAAAGAGACACACTAGCCCATCACTCCTGGTACCTCAGTTTGTACTTCCTTTTTGCTAACTAGCTCCTTATGCAGAGACCTAAATAGATACCTGACTCTAAATGTTTTTATACATCAAGCAATAACAGAAAAGGAGTATGTGACCAGGCAGGAGATGACTCACATTAGCCTATGAGTTAGCTTGGATAAGTACTCTCAAGCAGACCCAAAAAAAGCACAATAGTGCAATGAACCATGATGAATGTAGAAAATCAGTGGATGTCTCTCCACTTACAGATTTCACTTCCCAAATGCGCTCAGGCAACATTTCTAGGGAGAAGACAAACTGTTGCACATACCCAAGCTTTCCCAAACACTCAGAAGTCCTGCAAATTAGTAATCCAGAATCCAGGGGCAACTTTAAAACAATGAATCAGGGTTATTTTTAAAACTTCCGCATTCGCTTCTAACTGTACAGATGACGGACATAATAACTGAAATTAATCACAGACTTGATCTTTCCAAACTAGGCCATGAAACTGACAAAGGGAATGATAGTTTCATTAAGACTTCCTATGCAGTAGATATCATATTAAGTAATCTTAATTAAAAGCTAAAAATAAACATACAAATGCAGCTTATGAGATAATTATCAACCGGAGGGCAGTACACACACAGCTCTATGATTCAAGGACGTAGGTTGGCGATGATGTCGCAATAAGTTTCATTTCTCCTGAACGTTTCTCACAATACAGTACTGTCTAACCCAATGGTTTTCAACCCTCATGTTGGAATTCTTTAATAGAGTTCCTTAAGTTGTGGTGATTTCCCCCAACCACATAAAATTATTTTCATTGCTGCATCATAATTGTACTTTTGCTACTGTTAGGAATCATATTATATATATCTAATATGCATGATATCTTATATGCGACTCCTCTGGAAGGGTCCTTAGCCCCTCACAGGGTCATTTTCCTGTGGAAATACAGACCCAAACACATGAAGGTGATTCTTGGCCAATACATCTGAAAGTCTGGCAAATAAGCTAAGCTTCCAAAAAATTTCTCTTAAAGAAGGTTGTAATGATGGTTTTTATTTATTTATTTATTTATTTATTTATTTATTTATTTTTGAGGTGCTGAGGGTCTAACTCAATGCTTTGCAAATGTTAGGCAAACCATATAATATTCAGCTACATCTGAAGTCCTCAAAATAATTTTTAAAAATCCAACAGAGCAAATTATACAACTTTAACTAAACTTTGAAAGAAACAGAATGTACAAAAACCAAAAGCCTGAGTTGAGACAGTACACAATTTGAAAGACACAGAAGTCCTGGTTCTTAATAAGTATTTGTGATTAATATGAAATTGAGAAAACTTTAAACTTGCCTCAGATTGAATGTGGTACCAACATTCACATGTTCTTTACAAAGGAAAGAAAGAAAGAAAGAAAGAAAGGAAGAAAGAAAGGAAGGAAGAAAGAAATTGTGGCAGTTACATCCAAATGTCATTATCCTCCTTTCACTGTAAAATATACAATAGTTAAGAAAATGTAAAGGCACCTTTTTTTTTTTTTTTAATTCCCTAGCACGACTCTAAGTCTCCATGGGGATCTGTCACTTGATTTGTGCCCTCTTTACCACCTCTTCAGGAGACCATGACGGCAATCTAAGGGTGTGATTTACTGTTTAGAGGCTGAGACAAATGTGCAGTGGAAACTTCCATCTGGGTGAGCTTCTGTTAATCTGGATATACAGAAGAGGAGATGACACATGCTTTTTGAGGCAAGCCCCATCTCATCCACAAATAATTTTGAGACCCTGGAGCACCAGTCAGTCAACACAACCCAGATTTACATTTACAGAGTAACTGTGTTACCAAAATGACTTCTTAGATCATGACAGAATCAGAAGCCTGCACTGCAGTCCTGTCCCCTTTCCCCCTTGCCCTCGGAAACAGCTATACTTAAAAAGTAATAATTTTACCTTTTTTTTTTTTCATCTTTCAAACTATACTCAGAAGGCACACATGTAATTCTAACACGTGCTCTTAAGACGGGGTGGATGTTAGATGAACATTTCAGAAGAGGAAACGGGTTTAGAGTGATTTAAATAATCTGCACGTGCGTGCAGAGAGAGAAAGAGTCAGAATGACCCTGAGGTACGCATCTCTCATGCCTCCCCCCCTCTAATGATATAGTTCATTTTCTTGGAGTCTGCTTTCCAAAATGAAAACCACATCTTAGGATAATACTTAAGGATGGATTGAACAATTCTCTCCTCAGTAGAAGGGAAAACCTGTGGAAGGAGATATCCCTATCTAAGGCAGACCAAAACCAGGCAACTGTAGCAGTAAAGTCCCTAGTGCCTTCCACAGAAGAAAGCTAATCACTGTATGAATGATCTTAATTAAATCTGAATGCATTGCTACTGAATGCTGCGGGAAAACACCAGGTCCTTATTGGCTGCTTCTCCCTTGGTACTCAGTAGCAATACGTTCAAATTCAATTAAGATAATTCATAGAGTGATTAGCTTCATTATACTTCGAGACACTGGGGACTGTCCTCTTGCCAATACTGTATGTGTGGTGGATGTAAGATAGACACGTTCTTCTCCTGTGTGTTGTCTTCTTTTAGTGGAAACAAAAAGTAAATCCCTTGGTGACAACCCACAGTGCTTCTAAACACCGAAAGAGATGTAGCAGGAGAATTAGGCTCCCTGGATTGGTCTGAAGGTTGAAACCATTACACATCAAGAGAAGTTTTGAAACAATTATTCTCTTTAGCAGACTAAAGATAAACAGCTGAGGGTGCTTTTATGGAGCTGGTCAAGTGGACTCAGATTTCTCACAAATGGAGAGCAAATTCAGTGGGCAAACCCAGGCCACATGCCCGAGGAACAATGGCAAGAGATATGATTGTTTGAGTTTGCCTGATGCAGATATACACTACTGAGATAGATGGTGAACATATAACACAATGCCATCCTTACAGGCCAGACTGCTAGTAAAAGTTGTTCCTTTTAAACAGCCATTAGACCATTTTAGTATAAAGAAAGCCATGTATATATGTATGGGCGTGTATGTATATGTACATGTACATGTATCTGATGTCTGTGATTGAAAGTCACGTCTGTTTTTAGACTTGGACATTTGTATTATTGTTTTTATTAGATTTTTTCACTTTCTTTTGTTTTTTTTTTTTAAACCCCTTGTAAAGCAGTTTTCAATCAAGCAATCAGTTTTTCCTATCAAGTATACTTGATGGGAGTTGCCTTCCACAGCAGCTGCCTCCAAGACCTCATTAATAAGAGGCAGGCACATTGCTATCTATATGTCTAACAACATGCAGAAGAACCTACACCATAAGGATGTGCAGATCCCAAATGACCATGACTTGGAGGTTGAGGGTGCCTGCTCTGAAGATGTCAAACCGAACTTGAACAGCCCTGTGAAATGATCAACCTTCTAAACAGGTCCTCTTCAATAACATTGCTGCCACCTTTTCACATAAGCTGAACCTTCCCTGTTACAGGAGGTGCCTTGGCAATCGGATACCACTGAGTTCTACAGAATTCTACATGTGTCTCTGTAAGAACACGTGTCCATCCATAAGTTTCCTTTCATTTTTCAAGAATAAAAAGGAAGAACCATTTTCATGGTAAAATGAAATCTTTCTAACCCTTTATACGCTTCTCTGATTCTGTTGCTATAACCCTTTACTCTTTCCTTCACAGTTTGAATTACTCTTCCTAAGAATGTTAAAGGAAATTAGTGGTATATGATAAAGATAGAACACCAATATTTTACAAAAATATAGTTGTAAACAAACAAGTCCTTTGGGGTCTTAATTCAGGGAACTGCACACTACATTTAGAGAAAGAGACTTAAGCTTGTAACTACTTGTTCAGAAGCTGAAGCAGAAGGATTTCTGGGAGGCCAAATCAGTTTGGACTCCATAGCAATTGCAGAGCAGCCTAGATGACAGTGTAAGACTCTTTCTCAGAAATATAAACCCCAAACTCAGACCAAAATATAAATCTAAAAGCAAACAAACAGAACCAAGAGAAACAATCTCAGAAGAAAGGATACATAAATATTACAATAACCCTAGATAAATTTCTATTCCTCTAGTAATGTTCAGATTAAATCCAGTGTCAGTATTTTTCAGTTACATGAAGTTTGAAAGCAGCATGACTTTCAAAATAAATATTCAAGTTTTAAAAAGAGGCTACTTATGATCCACAGAATTTGCTACTGTATTAAAACACTTTGTCCAGTAACTTGTAGAAGCCTGTCTTAAAGCATACCATTTTTTTTTTCAGAGAAAGCATGGGCAATAAGATGAGAAGTCAGCTCAGATACCTACAGCACCAGCCCTGTGGATTCCTTCTGGGTTCACTCTCTTCACTGTTCGCCTCCTCTTCCAAAATTCCTTTCCCCGGAAGCTCATCATATGCCTTGAAATCAAATCATAAAATATTTGAAAACTACCGATGTCCTTACACCTTTCCTCTCGGAGGCTTCACCGAGCTGGTTGAACAAATCTCTCCGCTCCCCTGAGAAGGGAAGTGCTCATGCTACATCTATGTAGCTCAACAGAAAGGCAAGGCAAACCCACAAGCCACCACTTCCTGTGAGTAGCTAACTACCAGCTGTTGAACCGCTCGCTGCTCTCATGCAGAAGTTCTCTCTAGCCACCTTCTCTCATACAAGACAGAGAGATCGACCACGGATCACCTGTTTGTATGAATGATTCTAAACAGAACTCAGCCTCTATGTAACCTTTGATATCTAGCACACGGGTAGACCCATGATAGGATGTGTTAGCAGTTTGCCAACATATCATTTGATTTTTTTTTTCTGGTGTAAGGTCTATTTTTATTTTCGTGGCTAGAAAATAGTATTTTATAGCTTTTTTTTTCACTCATAGACTCAGTTAAGAACCTATGGGCCCACTCATTGGAGCAGTCTCAACTGTTCAGAAACTGCCATGCCTGGCAGGGATCATAAATCTAGAAATGTATTGTGGGTTTTCCTAACTATGGAACTCCAAATTCCTGACTCACAATTTTAAACCAATAGGCAAAGCTCCTTATAAGAATCACATAATAATCTCAAGAAACTCTGAAACAACTTCCTCTCTTTCTAATCTTTGCAATATGTCTGTCTTCTATTCCTCTTTAGGCACCACAGCTCTGAATCCTGGGGTCCCTCCCATGCCTCAGCTTCTGCAAATCTAAAACCAGATCATTTTCTGCTGGGGCTGTAGCTCTGTGGAGGAGCTCATACAATGTATATGTGAAGGTAGATTTTTAAATCCATTCTGAGGAAAAAAATATGACTGTGTCGTTTCTCTATCCCACTGGCTGTTGAACACAGCTTTCCTTAGAAGAGAAGCTTTACCAGGATGGATTAGGGGATTTCAGCTGGACTGACCTCGTCGTGACTGCAAAGGAGAGGAAAGCCAATATAGCATGAGTAGACCCTGACCCATGGGAGGGCACCATTGAGGAGCTCTAAAATCTACACCACCAAGCATCCTGTGGCATCTCGTCACATTCTGAGTCCTTTATCAGAAATGTGTTGGAAAACAAAACTGACAAGGACAATGAGCAAGAATCATTAAGACAAGCTGATGGTCCAGTCAAAAGAAGTCACTGTCAAGTTCACCAGAAAAAACTACAACCTTTGATTCCATTATGTGATAAGAATTGATTAAACACTCTTTTTAAGAATTATTGGACTTTATGACATATCCCCTCGTTTTAAGAAGCTGTGTTGGACAGAGGGTATCCTTAGAGTTTTTGGAAGCTTGGGGGAGGTATATAGGGATGTCCTTTTTCAGGAAGTTTTGAATGATAGGTGAGTACCAAGAAGGTGAGTACAGGTGAGGACATCTAGCATGAACAGCATCAGGGGAGAAGGGGCAGCGTCATGGAGGTTCATCATCCTTGGCTAATTGCTCACCCTTTTTAGGTCCTCCCTTCCCTCATTTGTAAAACAGACATGACATGATCACTGCTTTGTAGAAATTATAAGGATAACTTGGAAAGTGCTCTAAAAAGTCAATATATTACCTTGTTTATTGTATCATAAGCACAGTTATTAACTAGCATAAAAGCTAAAGGGTAGAGCTAAACAAAATAATAGGAATATTAGGATAAAAGCCAAGGTCACCTAGAGCCAAGAGTTAAATAGGAGGAGTAGAAAGGATTGAAAATTGAAGCAGAAATGGTTCCTTTATGTCTGAATGTCAACATCTTGAAAGTTTCTACTGTGTCTGAAAATGATAGTGCCTACTGAGGGATTTCAAAATATTAATTAAAATGGTGTTTTAGGAGGATCATCATTTGGCAGTTATAGACTGCCCAGAGACTGTAATCCAAAGATTTGTATCAATCTATCACACCAACTCTGAGGAGCCCATCTAGAAGGCCTTAGTGATTAAATAAAAAATAATGCAAGGAATTAGTTGAGCAAATAGTAGGTGCTGGGTGTTGGCCCAAGTGCTTATTTAAACTATGAAGTAAATTTGTTATTACTATTTTCTCCCTTGTCTTACATAGTTAAATAGCTGGGTCCATAGTAACAAGAGTCCCAAAGCTGGTTAACAGAAAATCTAGCATTGAAATCTACTTGATTCCTGAGTTTGGCTTATCAAAGAGATGGATCCTATTACAAGGGAATAAGAAGAGAGGGCTTCTTTCTTTACATTGCCTGTTCAATGCTGAATGTTGTGTCAAGGAGACAGGGCGGTACATCTCTAAAATGTGGAGAAGAGCCAGATTGGAGATGGAAAAAGGAAAGGCATGGGTATAGTTGAATTGAGAGGTTACAAAAGTAAGTTGAATTTTGCAGACACTAATATATAGAATCAGGAACATGATCCTAGAGTTGTTCTGAATACGGCAGATGGAAGGCAATTCCAAAAATATTGAGATGCCACAGTGATTACCAGCATAGAGCAAAATCCAGACATTCTGGCAAGAAGTATATAAAGATAGTTGTGTGACACCTGAGTCGAGGATAGTTCCGGGGCTTGAGAAGAGATGTAGCATCAGAGGTAGCTAGAATCAAAATGATGATATTTGCAGATGAATGTGGACAGCTGCAAACAGCCATTCTGACTGAGATGACCTAATCCTAGAAAGACAAACTTCACACATTGTCTCGTGCTTACAAATGTTAGCCTTGAATCTTCAGAAATATGTGTTTTATTTGGAATGCCCACAGAGGTCATGAAATTAGTTAGGTGTCAAGTTTCTTTCCAGGAAGGGGTGTGTAAGATGGTGGTATAAGTGGTAAGAGGGGAATAGTGGAAAAGGAAGGGTTAAATTGGGGCAGATTCTGGGAGGACAGGGTCTAAGAGAGAAGATGGGAAGGGATAAGAAATACTAGAGAAATTTTGAAAAAGTCACGTGGAAGCCTATGACTACAGAATATGTATACATCCTTCCTAAGGTATATATGCATATACATATGTGAAAAGGGCTTAAAGGGAATTACCCTATAATCAGGGGAAAAATCCCCTCACTAGGCACCAGAAGTTAACAAATAAAAACTCCAGTTCCAGGAATGGCGTTGTTGGCTAAAACCTGGAGAAATAAAGCTGGTGTTCACCTGGAGGCTTCCTTCCTACTAGCTAGCTTTCCCAGGGCTAGGAGGTGCTCTGCGGGCTGTCGCAGGAGATAAGCAATCACTAGTCTTTCCCAACTGTGAGCACTGTGATCACTGTGAGCTACAGAAATGGCTAACCTGGCAGTAAAGCCCACTGGTGCAATTGTGGCGCACATATCATGGGGGTAGCCAAACACTTCCTGATTGGATTTAAGGCCTGCTTCACAAGATGGAATCCATCACTGGCGCTGTTACTGGGTCCAAAATACTGTGGCTAGGCAGCTCATGATCCCTAGGGGAAAACCTACCACTATTCTGTTAAACAGACATAGTATGAAACCACCTTCTAATGAATCGCCATTTTATATCCCTATGATAGTGCACCTGTCAACCTTCCTTGGGGGGTAGAAGCTTGCTTTGCTGTAGGCAACAATTAACATAGAGACCCACAACTGGTCAAGGTACAGAGAATAAGAGACTGAGGAATGCTCAGCTCTAAATGGGACATTTCTATTATATCCCTTTCTCACAGTGCTTAGACATACGGTGGAAGAGGAGGCAAGAAGACTGTAAGAACTTAAGGATGATGACTACAAGAAAATAGTGATTCAGAAAGGCAGTCGCCCCTATGAACTTATGTGGCACTATGCACTAGCCAGGCCAGACCAAATCCCAGCATAGAAAGCAGAGTGGACACTAGGTCCTACCCCTTAACTTGGGAGCTAATAGCTCCTAGAAGGATAAGTTTCCCTTAAAGGTATGTATGTCCAGTGGTATATCCACCATGCTCCATTGGAAGGCCACATGTCTGAGAGTAAATAGGACTCCATAAAATTTTAGCAAAAAGAGGATTTAAAAAAAAAATGAGTAGGTAGGAAAGGTAAGTCGATCTAGGCAGAGTCGAGGGAAGTGGTTAATGTGATTAAAATACACTGTATGGATTTTTAAGGAATTAGTAAACATAAATAGAGGTAACTGGAAAATTGGAAATTCTCAGGGCTATGTGTTCTTGTATACGCATTCAAAGACATGCATGTGTCCAACCAGGAAAAGTACATTTGCAATTCTTAACAGTTGTTTGGAAGTTAAAACAAACAGTCTTAGGCATGTTTTATAGGAAATAGAAACCTGAATACAAAGACTTCAGAAATTTGAGGTAATATGCTAGCAATCTGTTTTTGTTTTTTTACTGCTCTTGTAAAAAACCTCCACACACCCAGAAACTGAAATCAACCTCTCCTTATGATCTCACAGTTGTCAAGAGTGAAAAATCTGAGCACACATGACCTTATTGATCCTTTCTCAGAGCCCTACAAGTCTGAAATCTGGATGCCAGCAGTTCTGTGGCCTCTCTCAAAGCACCAGGAGAGAACCTGTCTCCAGGCTCATGGAAGGTTGCTGGCAAATTCACTTCTTGACATTGGAGATTTAAAGTTATGCTCAACTTCTAGAGGCTGCCTGTGGTCTTGGGCTGATGGTCCCTTTATAAGTCTGAAGCAGTTGAACCCCCTCTTGCAATTGAAAACTCCACTGGCTCATGTTCTGCTTCATGTTTCTAACAAATCTTCCCCTCTTGTTCTTAGGCAGGAAGATGCTTGGGAGTCTAAGGCCTTGTGAAGGAAATCTTATTCTTTTATGGTAATCCACAAAATTCTTATATTTTCTGGCCGTCTAGTAACCTGTTCTAGTTTCATTTCCGTTGTGATGAAGTGCCCTGACCAAAATCAACGCAGGGGAGGAAAGGGTTTGTGTGGCTATGACTACAGGCTGCAGTCCATCAGTGGGAGGAAGTCTTTCCTCTTAACTATTGGCTGTGGCAAACTGGTGCTTAAAATTAACCATCGCAGAACTTTAACCCATAACTTCAAAAATATGCCCCAGCAGCACTCAAAGATTAGTATTTGATTTTCCTTGGGGCACATGTTAAGGCTCTCATCTGCCTCAGCTAGAGTGTGACCTTTTGTGTGTTTAACTTTTCAAAGTAGTTTTAAACTGAAGAATATAGTGAGAAGGGGGTGTAGGTGAAGAAAACTGGTGGCCTCTGAACGTGGTTTCCACTGAGCAGTTAGGTGGGATCTGGGTTTCTGCTGAGCTGAAAGTGAGTTCGCGTAAATGGAAGTTTAGTTTGTAGATCGTTTACTGGAAAAACATCACAATGAAATTAAGGTGAGATCTGTAGGAGTCATGCGCAAAGAAGGGGGTTAGGCACAGAGGAAGTGAAATGACATGGACCATCAAATGTGCGAGCAGACAACAAAGGCAATCAGCTAGAGGAAGAAGCAAAGAAGACCCTCCTTCATGTGCTCAGTGATGTTATGACTTAGAGCGGTCGATTATAATCGCATCCAGTTAGTCAGGCTATCCAATTTGCTAGTGACATCATCCCTGAGCCTATACTTGGCACAGCAACTTGGATAATGTCTCTCTCATAGACGCCTGCAAATCCACTTCCTTAAAAGGACTAAAATGTTTAGAACAACTGAAACCTCGGGGGTTGAAAGTTATGTTTACACATGAGGCCACACAGGTTTGCAAGCCTGAATCTGAACATGGGTTACGAGCACTTTCACCTGTGGTACCCACCTCTTCTTTCTTTGCATCCAATCTGTATTATCCTTGCTTGAGCTTTGCAGAACCGACTGATGGCTTCCTTAGCGTTGAAGATTGGCTAAGGGGCTTATCTTGCATGTATATTTTCTTCTGTTTCCAATTGATCTTCCTTTCACCTGCTGGGAGCTCACTGCATTGTTGCTTTTTGTTGTTGTTGTTGGTAGTGGGTTTTGTTTTTGTATCTCAGAGAAAGTCAAGTCTGGTCCTTAGGGCACCTGCAAGCTCTGCCTGCAGCACATCCAGCAGCACAGTTAGAGGAAACCAAGCAACAAGGCGATACTTCCTCATCCTCTGTGGTCTCACTGGAGCCCCGGCCCAGACAGAAGTTCTATTTCTGTTACTAGCACTCAGCCTATTCTTCTTGTGTGAAAGCTCAACTTAGCTTCACAGTTCTGAGTTATCAATGACAGCACGGATTTCTCAACCAAACCTCCCACAAAAGACAATGCTTCTAGTGGGCAATGCTGGTAGGATACAGTGTTGGTTGAAGACAATCTTTTTCCTTTAGTGTAATTCTCCTTCAAATAATATGCTTTTAGAATATAGTTTTTTTTTGTTTTTTTTGTTTTGTTTTGTTTTGTTTTGTTTTTTGTTTTTGTGCCCTTGTGGAAAATAAAGAGCTCCATGCAGGATGGATCACAAGATAAAAATCGAAGCCTATGGTGTGTGCATGCCGTGTGTCTGTGAGTAGTGTGTTGGCCTAGTATGTAGACAGATCAGTTGTGATGATTTTTGTAATGTGTTCATTGCATTAAAATAGTTTATAGTAGCCCGGCATGGTGGTGCATGCCTTTAATCCCAGCACTTGGGAGGCAGAGGCAGGCTGATTTCTGAGTTCGAGGCCAGCCTGGTCTACAGAGTGAGCTCCAGGACAGCCAGGGCTATACAGAGAAACCCTGTCTCAAAAGATTAAAAAAAAAAAATAGTTTATAGTAACCCATCCAGTTACATTTAGACATTTATCTCATTATAAAGATATTTATTCATATTATGATTTGAATAGAATTCAGCAGGTGAAAATTGAGTCAGGATAGATGGGGTAGGGTATGAAGAAGGTGAGGAATTTATTCCTTATCCTGTCTTCAAATTTAGCAGCAATCAGAGAAGGAATTATATATCTACATTCATGGACTTTCTCATGTCGTACATTTCCAGCCTTGGAAAAAACATTGTAGCTTTATACATTTTACTGTAAGTCTCATATTGCTAAAAATGATCATTTTAGAGTTTATCATTAATTTTACAATGTTTTGATACTTTATTATAAAGAATAGGGGCTGTCATTCTATGGACAACAACTGTCTTTAAAGGACATGGTATTTAAATGTGTCCAGCATCAGGCTGGTCTGTTGCTGAAAACAGGCACATTCTAGGGCTCAACCATTTGTTATTATGGAAATGAGGACCTAACTCAAACCCATCTGCCTCAATCTTCAGACACCAGGGGATAGCAACAATGAAATGACAATAACCTCAAAAAGACCACGATGTGGGATTCTTAAGCCTCTGGTTCATATTAATGCAGATAGTTAGTTTGCTATGGTTATCCTGAAAGAAATGGGCTCCAAACTCTTTGCTTAGCTTCTTCTTCCATTATATTTTATTCCAAAGAGAAAACACTTTCTTTTCTTCTACAGCTTATAATTATTTTAAAAATAATTATTTGCTAAAAACATGTATTCGGTATATTTATCAACTCCTCCTTTCCTCATCACTCCCTTCTTCCCTTCCTTCCTCCTATTCTTTGAGAATTCCCTCCTTCCTCCTATTCTTTGAGAATTCCCTCCTTCCTCCTTATTCTTTGAGTATTCCCTCCTTCCTTCTTATTCTTTGAGAATTCCATACAATATATTTTGATCATTTGTACCCATCTCCCCCAACTACTCCTAGATCCTCTCTCACATTCCTACCTTCCATATTTCATATACATTCTGTCCCCATCCCTATCTCTGTCTGTCTCTGTCTCTCCCTCTATATTAAAAGTCTGTCTAGTCCAGTTTGTGTTGGCTGACTACTTCTGGGCATGAGGCCTGCTGTGGAGTATCAATGATATATCAGGTATCATTCCATAGAAGAACAGTGACTCTCTCATAGCAGCAATCAAATGCCAGGAGATCTTCAGCTCAGAGTGGAACTTCATACCCATTTGCCCTCCTCTGTGTTGAGATTTTGTGTGCACTGAGCTTGTATAGGTCTTACACACACTGTCACAGTCTCTATAAGTTCATATTTATACCTGCCCTGTTGTATCCTGAAGAACCAAAATTTTCATTGATAATTGGTCTTATCGTGTATAATGTGATTTTCAGAGTCATTATTAAAGAGTGAGTGACATTCTTCACTGGCTACCAGTTTAGCTGAATCAGTGAGTTCCGGATTCAGAGAGAGGCTCTGTCTTAACATGTAAGTTGGAAAGCAATTGAAGAAGTCACCCAGAGTTGACCTCTGGTCTCCATAACTGCACACACACACACACACACACACACACACACACACACACACACACCACATGTGCATATGCACATCCATATACCTAAACACTTTCTCACACACAAAGACAAGAAAGAAGAGTTGTTTGGTTTTGGACCCAGGGACAAGGATCTGAGGTTCATAGTTTATATATAAAAACAGACCTGGCTTCCAGGTTCTCCCAGCATCCCTCAGTACATACCTGGCATACCCTGCTCCCAACCCTGAGCTTTATAGCTCAAGGGTTGGGCTGCCCTTCTCCCACAGGCTCTTCCCTATGTAATCCATTTTGCTTTCTCCTTCTCTCTCTTCTCTACTGTGTCCTTTCTCTCTTTCTCACCCCTCTGTCCTCTTCTCTCTCCCCATGGTGACTTCCCTGGCCTCAGTCCTTGAGGAGCAGCTTTCCAAATAAACCTGCATCTAATATAATCTAATCTGAATTGAATTGGCTCATTTCATGGTGGAGAAATAACTTATCAAGAGCCAATAACACATTCTTATCCACCCTATTTGGCTTACCTACACAATTCCTTATGGGAAACAAGTTCCAAACTAGTGCAAGATAATGGTTTTAAAGTCAGCATTGTAATGAAAGCTAAAGAAAATTCCCCAGTCTATGTACAAATGAAAAGATGTTAAAGCACTGGATCCCTACCTCAGGCCTCAGTAGATGAACCAGTCACCTATTATACTGAACATCTTGCTAATGTTCATTACAGATACTGCACAGACCACACCTTGAGAAACAGTGACCAGGCAATGAGTTCATCTAACAGTGTTTCAGGCAACAATCATCCAGTAGTGCTCCTGTGGAGACCACCTCCCTATACATATTATTTATTTATGCCAGACTGAAGACTCAATATAATCAACTGTTCCCTTTCCCTAATGGGCTCTCTGTCAGGAAAATTAGCAAACCCATTGTATTGTGCTGTATATTGGGATGAGTGAGGAGAAGCCCCTGGGGTAAAGTTAGCCATAAGAACCTGTGCCTCAGATCTCCCCAGCTTCCCCTTTTATCTGTCACTCCCTCCTCTGATTTCATGTCATCTCCTTTTCATGGACCATTCCTCTGCACTTAACTTAATAAAGGTGGCTATGCTTGCCATGTCTAAGTTATTATCTAAATCACATTTTCTAAAACTTAATTACTGACATTCGGACCAGTTCATTCTTTGTCAGGGGGGAATCCTGTCTACTGTGGGATGCTTAAGGATGTGTCTTTCTGGGTTCTGCCCAGGAGATGCCATTTGCATCTTCCTCCTCTTGCTGACCATACAGACCATACAGTTTTGTTCCATTGTGACAGTCAACCATCTCCAGACACAATGTTTCCCTAGGAAGGGGGACAGCCTATGTGTACCACACGCTGGCATGCATACAGTGTTTCTCTGGAAACAGATTCAGGTTGTCCATCTGGTGATAGTGGGTGAGTCTTTATAGATCAAACTTAGTTAGTACCTCTTAAATGCTGAACTGACCCACTTGATAGAATCTTTGGCCTACTGGTCACAATACCTCAAACTACCATTCTCTGAGTCTCTGAATCCATGTTTCTGTTTGGGGGCTATGTATGCCTCTAGTCCTACTGGGAAAAGACTGGAAGCCATTATAACATTTGATATGAGATGAGATCTTATGAGACACAAGCTAGACATCTAGATAAGTTGGATGAAGGATGAAGATTCAGGATAAAGATGGGAGCGTGGTGTTTGCCACTGTGAGATTACAATGATTACGAATGAGCCTGCTTATGCTGTCTCACTTACCAGATGACCCTGGATAAGTCACGCTCTAACATGAAGAGAGTCGTGATACCTACTTCACTGGATGCTGTGAGCCTTGAGAGGTGAGTATGTGTAGATCACTTAGCACAGTGCCTGGGATTTAAGAACACACTCAGTGAGTATTAGCTGCAAGTGTGGCTATGAGAAAATCCTTTCGAGAAGGTGGTTTTAATCTGGCTGCCTATGACGTGTTTAGGAAGGTGTATAGAAAGGTCCTAGGCATCTGTGGTCTGACCATTAGAATGAACGGGAGAAGGACGGACACCAAAAGGATAGCAAGTGCTTTGCATGTGGCAGGGACGGGTATAGGAGTGGAAACAGATGCACTTGGAATAGACACAAATGATGAGATGAAGTGACCAGGCTACCCCTGCACACGCATGCTCTCCGTAGCTGACTTCTTTGTACTCCTTGCCTTCTGCCAACACTGTTATTTCATTTTAAAACCTCCCATGATGCACAACTACAAAAGGTTCCAATTATCCCCTTTCTGCCATCTCCCTTCATCCCACACAAAAAGGCTCAAATGCCAAGGAAGAAAGCCACCCTTTAACCAATATCATATGCTGTTTTATCTTTTCATGGTTATTTTCCTGCCTAACCCAAGGTCTGGGAATGGCCAGACCAATAAACAGTATGGTCTTTATGTCTCAACTATGCTGGGTTGTCTACTGGAATATAGCAAGGGGCAACATTATAATTACCAATTTGATGTTGTAAACAGAACAAAGGGAGCATGGCATCTTATTTTCTGTCTTCCCCTAAGCTCTTTCTTTCCATAACTTCCCAAGGATACAGACAGGTATAAAAACACACTGACAAAGGGACATTTAATCTGCTCACTCTGATGTAAGGATGCAATAGATTAGAAAAGAGATCAGGTACCTAGATTGCATCCAAAGATCACTGGCATGATTTAAAGTTAGTGTCCCTCTTACTTTAATTGCCGTTCGGGTATGTCTATTCAGAAACCAGCTTTCAATTTGTGTTTATGTATGTGTTTCAGGAGCCGTGGCTACAGAGTGGCCTTTGATAAGACATTTCTTTTTAATTCTTTCAGTCTACCAGTGAGTGATACTGAATGTTAGGCATAGGTACAGTTCATTCAGTTCCATGCTGAGTGACCTTGGGTAAAACAGTTGTTTCCCTGGATGTCTTTGGCCTGAAGCCCTTTTCATGCTATGTTTTTGTGTTTTTAAGAAACGCAAAGGTGTCATCTACTTTCAAGTAAAATGATGCCTTGAAAAGGAAAAAAAAAAAAAGACAATTTCCAATAAGAAGCTCTCACTGAACACACTCAGTCCCTATGGTATGTCCTCAAAGATGTGACAGCTCATTCAGATGTAAGCAGGTATGCCTTTTGACACGACACAGCTTAAGATAGGGTTTGTAAATACAACATTGAAAAGAGTATTATCCCTATTTTCATATTCAAATTTCTCATATTATCTTGATGAAATATGAGCATACAGTTTTAAAACAACATGCGTGCGTGCGTGTGCACACGCACACACACACACACACACACACACACACACACATACAATGTTCTTACAGTCAACTTGAATGCAGTTGAAGAACTGAAGTCAGCATCGGGATACTGGTGCTTCTGGAAGATGCCTAGTGTTCAGTGCTACCTGCCTCTTCCGTTTGGACTGAGTTGTGCCCAATCATCACTTAAGCTTACTGCCAACACAGGAATCCCGAGCCTCCAGTCTACAGAACAGGAAAGAGTTAAGGTACCTGAGAGACTCACTCTCCTTTCCTATTATGCTCACTAGGCATTGATGTTTCCCCTAAGTTACACCTCGGACTTTGTACCTCCCACAGCATATCAGACAAAGTGTCCTTACCCTGCTGGACTGTCACCTCTATAAGCTTATGTTCTGAAAGAAATGACATAAAATCAAAAGCACAGAGACAGTTTGTATCAAAACAGTGTTCTCAATTCTGCACATTTGTTCATTATTGTCTTTGGTTCTATTCCTCTTTCAGCTTCCCAGGGCCTGTCCCTGAACTTTAGCTGCAATCTGAAGGCCAAAATACACTTCCTGATTCATTATTACTCTTGACTTAGCTAAGGCTTTTTTTTTTTTTTTTTTTTTTTTTTTTTTTTTTTTGCAAATGTTACTTTTTGCAACTGCTTGTCTACTCCATGAATGAGCATGGGTACTATACTAAATATTTATTTAGAATAGTCAGAAAGATAAAGTTCATTACCCACACAGAGCCTAAAGGAGATAGTTTCAGAGCTGCTATGATGGGAAATTTGCATTACAAAACACTAAAAATTAACCACAAAAAAGATGCCTTCTATTTTAGCATTATCATTCAAACCCTCCTCCATGTAGATTTATCTTGTACATGACATCACCTCCACCTAGAAGACAAAGTTGGGGACCTGATATTCACTTTCAACTTCGTTCCTCATTTGCATAACCCTCATGTAATCTAAATGTTGGAATAATTTTGTTTTAACTATCCCTTCTCATTGTAGCAATAGTAGAAAGTCAGGTTTAAGTGTGCCATTCCCAATTCAGAAACTTCAATCAGCATTCCCTCTTCCCAGTATCTTTGTGTTCTCCCGGTGTATCTAGAGTTGCCTAATGTCATAAGAGTCAGGAGGTTCACAAAGTCAGCTACATTTGGAAACATGAGCCTGAGCATAACCAAACAGACCTCCTTGGTGCAAAGCTTGCCTTGCAAACAAAATTCCTGGGAGTATGCGGTATGCGATGTTTCCCACGCTTCTTTTTGCACAAACGCTTTGCCTCTAGAATATTCTAGCTATTATCCCTATGTTTCCCAGGCTGGCCATGAACTCACAACAATCCTTTTGCTTCAACTTTCTGCGGGCTAGCGCAGAAGTCACCAATACGCCCAGACTGAGAACACTCACTCCGTGTCACCCTGTCTAGAAAACAGGGTTTGCAATGGATGCACATACCAAATGGCTGACTTAGATGATTTTAAAATATCTTTGGACAGCAACATCTTCTTGATTGCAGGACTTTATCAAGGACACCGGATAGACGTCAGGTTGTAAGAGCACTAAAGCATAGAATCTCTTGTTATCAACATGGGAGCTAGGAGAGAGACTTCAAGACAAGATGTCTGCACCTTTGTAGAACTGGCTTATTCTTTCCCAAGAACTAGCCAAATCACCCATCTCTTCCAGAGTCACTTTCCATGGTAATATGACCAAGCTACTTGTACACATCAACTAGACAAATACATTTTTTTTTGACAAATACATTTTTAAATAAATACTTAGAGTGATTTTTTTTTTTTTT
>NW_022196896.1:106352180-106357751 GCF_008632895.1 Mastomys coucha
TTTTTTAATGGCGTTCCAGTAAGTGCTGACTACGCACTTCAGCCAGCAAGGAAAATAAGGAAAATAATTAAGGACCCAGTTTAGTTGCAAACACTGGTCACCTGCGCTCACTCCCTCTACTGGGCTGTGCAGTAGCAGCTGAGGTTTCCTCCCGTTTTAAAAACAGGGCTCTGAGAGTATTCCCTGCTTTTGGTGCTTCACTCTCCAGCCTTCTTTGGCCGTTTGCTGATGCGTTTAAATTGTCAGCTACATAGGGCCATGTTCCCCTTTGATTGTTGAAAATCAAGGCAGGCTAGTCTGAATAGTTTTTGTGCATTTACACCGGTAGACACGCTTCTGAATCAGACGCTGGAGCACAGACTTGCACTCTCCCGTTGTTTGGAGATGTGTGTGTCTGTCAATAACATTTAAACCTTCAGAGACTGTTTTAAATCACAGGAGTGCTGGTTACTGGGTTCTCTTGCACTCGCTATCTGACCACACTGATTTCAATCCCGTGACAGGAAAGGTAGTCTGGAGCTGTGTAGTGGACAGGAATCCCGTTTGATTTGTACTTCTGGAACAATATAAAGCTTTGCAATTTATTGCTGAGAAAGCTCAGAAAGGTTGCATGTGGACTCTAAGTTATGACTTCTGAGCAATGACTCAAATGTTGATATATGTGTATTATAGCCTAAAACACTATGCCAGGAGGGTTACTTTAGCATTCTTAAAAAAGAAACTTGAATTGCACCATTTTTTTTGTAGAAAAAGTCAGAAATATTATTCATAATTATGTATTTTTCTCATAAGTCACTGATGAAAAGAACACAAACTCTATTTCAATCATGAGTTTTGTAGATTAAAAAAAAATGAACAGAAACAAACTTTTTTTTTTACAAGCCAAGAGAAATGCTACTTTAAGAACTATAGAATGAATTATTAATGGACCACTGTGGCTTCCAGTGAATGCAATTACTTACTATCTATGGCAAAATTGAACTAATTGATTAACGTTACTCCATCACAATGCAGCGGGGACAACAGACACTCTGACGCCTTCAGATATCTGACCAACATTTCCAAGTGCTTAGTCTGGTTATCATTCACTGTCTGAGCTCTCCTTCCCTCCAAATTGTTGTCAAAGCTATTTCTGAAGGCCTTATATTTCTCTGATAAATATGAAAGCAATTTAAAAAAATACATGTGGATGGTACCTCTTAGGAGTCATGCCCCCTTAGTGTTTTAATTGTTAAAAGATGTAATCAGATGGAATCTTCTGAACATAACATACTGCTCCAAATATATTAAATAAATACAACCACTTTCCTTATGAACTGTTAATTCATACGAGACTGAATATTTAGTTTAATGGAACTATAAATTCTTGAGTGTAATTCTTAAAAAAAAAAAACAGGAAGAAATGAAAGGGAAGATACTCTGATGATATCATAATAACATGGCTGGATAAACAGGACCTGAACCAGGCCAACACCAATGGGCATGCTAATGTAGAACTATACTCAGAAAAAGAATTATAAGCAACTAATGTCTACTAAGAGAGGGAGTATTCATTTTCCCTAGGGATAGATCCTTAATTTGTTACCCAATACATAATGGCTAGTTATGAAATCATATGCATATGAGCAACACTAAATAGATTCACAAGGCTGTCTTTATATTTTTATGCATATGTACGTATATCACAGCAAAAATCATAGAAAAAGAATCCATGGATTTGAGAGGGACTGAGAGGGTTGAAAGGAGTGAAGGTAAGGGGGAAATGATGTAATCTTATTTTAATTAAAAATAAAGAGATAAGCTAAGTGGTGGTGGTACATTCCTTGATCTCAGTGCTGGGGAGGCGGAGGGAGGGAGGTATCTGTGAGTTTGACGCCAGCCAGATTTAGAAGTGAGTTTCAGGACAGCCAGGGCTACACAGAGAAAGCCTGTCTTGAAAAACAAACAAACAAACAAACAAACAAACAAATGTTTAAAAACAAAAGCAAAGTGGGAGGTTTGTTTATGCTTCACTTCTATTTTCTAGAAATCATCTTTTTTCATTTTTCCCTTCTATTGAAAATAGATTCTTTGCTCACATAATACACCCTGATTATGATTTCCCCTCTCTCCATTCCTCCCAGTTCCTCCTCTCTGGATCCATTACCTTTCTGTCCTTCATTAGAAAAGAATTAGTTTCTAAGAACCTAATGAAGCATGAAAACAATTGAATTTAATACGAAGAAGCAAAATTGTGTCGAAGTTGTACGGGGCAACCCTACGATGGAAAAGAGTGCCAGAGCAGACTCAAGGCTCGGAGCCACGTCATTTCTTTGTTTCTTCATTCTAAAAAGTCAGAAGACTGCTCTACTACCTTAGATTCAGGGGATTAAACAAAACAAAACAAAACAAAATGAAAACAAACAAAACCAATGCTCTATCCCTCAGAGGAAAATAATTAATTTTAAGGATGGTAAAAAGTGCTAAGTGTGGAAAAGGTAGAGTGGGGGATATAACAGTTTCTTTGAGCCTATACCATGGTAATTGCTGGGCTTATGAGCAATTATATTTGAGAGAGGCTATGAGTTAATAAGGATAAATCTACCATTGCCAAATAGCTCAGGGTTATAAAGTTAAGTAGCTCGTTTTGAGACCATATATTCTGAACAAAACAGCAAAAGTGCAGTGTTCCATTCAAACTAATTCTTGATGGAAAGACAGAAATTACACACACCTTTGGAAAAACCTTACGCCTAAAATATCACTACTAATAACTATGATCTTGCAAAGAGACTGCTCACTGGACACGAAATATGAGGCACTAACAGGCAAAGCTCAATCTTTCCACTAGCTTTGCCAAGGGTTAAGATGTACATTTTTTTTTGTATATCTATATAATCTCCATAAGAACTAAACATAGCACGACATTAGATACAACATACTTCAAATTTTGTTGTATAAGAAAGCATTTGAAATTACTATTTTACATGCTAACTATAACACTAGTGGCTATAATAGAATTTCTGGCCAAGTTATAACAGGAAATTAAGCTTAGAAGCAGCTGTGTCCAAACTTACCATATCACAATCACTTTAATTTTATAAGTATAAAAACATTCCATTAGTATCATTTAAATTAATTTTATGAAAAGGAAACTAGAGATTAGAGAGATGGCTCAGTCAGTGGTCACTGGTGCATCAGCCCCCAGTTCTGCTCACTCATTCAGACACACAGACATTTACATACACCAACAGAGAACAGAGTGTGTCTGTAGAGCTTCAATAATGGCTATTCTAGAAAATCTGAGGGAAGAGGTTGCAGCGAGCTCCTCAAAGGTATATTTTATATTTTATACTTTATTATAAAATTAACATTTTAATACAGTAATCCTCCTTTCAAAGCTTTTAAAAATTGTCTCTTTTGTATTTAATTTACTTCTTTTATGTATACAAATGTCTTGTTGTATTTCTACCATATTTGCCTGGCCAGAAGAAGATGTCAGAGTCCCTAGAACTGGAGTTAAAGCCATCATTTGAATGCTAGGAAGCCAGATCCTCTGGAAGACAAGCCAGTGCTGAGCCATCTCTCCAGTCCTTGCTCTTATATTTTAATAAGAAATAAAAAGAGCAGAACATGAGGCTTTATGCATTCTGATTTTTCCTAGACTTTTGTAACTTCTGCTTTCTGATACTAACTATGTATCAGAACACATCTCAGTGAAATCACAGCTGAATTCTGCATAGAGAATGGGAATCTAAGCTTTTGAAGTGGGGAGAGTCACCAAACCACTGACAAAATACAACAATATGAACTGGGGCCACAATTTCGATTTTGTGTGTATAAGGCAGCCTTTTCCCAGAAACCAAGCAGGTGAAAAAAATCATCAAGGAGAAAGCAACTAAGATCAACTAAGTTAGCATTCTTCCTGACCAAAATAAGTTGCATGCAGTATTTTATAATCTGTAGGAAATATAGGTAGTTGAACCTTTGGAATCATAACGGCACACAAAAACATTAATCTCATCACAGACAAAGGAAGGCAGGGAAGGGCTGGAGCTAGCTAATGAAAGGAACAGATGGCTTTTCCTACGTACATATGACTCCACTTAAAAATATCATCACTAGGCCAATGGCAGTGGAATCCCCACGAAGCTACTCGGCACACATATGAAAATATTAAGGCCGTGTATGTGGATACAAATTAGGCTGAAAGATTCAAATGTACATATGACAATATTATGGTCATGTATTTGGGTATAAACTAGATAGAGAGATCAAAGGAATGAACAAGCCCGGAATGTTTGACTGCAAAACAGCCACTTGTAACTAAACACTTAAAGCAGATGCAGAAAGGGAAAGGCAAGGGAATGTTCCTGACTATGGTGAAGGGCTGTGGAGAAGCAGGCACCTTCTGTGAATCGAAGGCAATGCCCACTGCTAGCTCTGTATTTCTCCCTCATCTCAAGTTGAAATTGGGCTCTTTGCTTTTGTCCAGAGAGATTTAGAAATGTTAGTTGTACAGAGGAACAGGCAGCCTCTGGAAGGTGGTAACCGATGTTTTTAAATACCTCTGAGTTTACTCAGTGATAATCATTCTATAAACCCGATTCTTCTGTCCATCTTCACCATTAAGGTAGTCATGTAATGTCTTGAGATCCGTATTAATTTTAATCACAGCTAGAGCAAACAGTTCTTTCCCTAAAAACATCTGTAGGCATCTGATTGTGAACAATGAGGGTTCTAGACGTTTTTATTGTCTTTTTATGAACCCATGCATATCTTGTAATTCTTATATGGTACAAAATGAGATGTTTGATGATAATTTTTTTATTTCCCATTTTTCCCCAAAATCAATACTCCAAGATATCTGTTGGTTCATATATGCCCACAGTTCAAAACAGTCATCTTCATTTCCCTAACAACAGTACTGACATATTTCACTTAACTTTCTGAACCAAATGAAAGGGATGGATACAAGCTCAGCTCAAAACTCAACGGTCTTTAAAGACATGAGCAACATTGTAACAAAAGATGGCAGTCACCATGAAAAGACTGTTATGCTAAAGGATTGAAAAGAAAGAGTGGGAGAACAATATGGATGGAAATGTCACACTGGAGTGCTACTAGAGCACATTTTGTTTAAAGCAGGCCTTCTGACAGAATACTTTAATATCTGCAGGTACTTAGTGTGCCTCCTCCTTGCTCAGCAGGTCTCTTTCTGATCTACATGTCTCCTTGTTTCCAAACCCTGCCTTTGCCTGATTTCTTAAATTTTGTTTCCAATTGGAGACCATAATTTGGTTTACTGATATGCTGGTTGGTTTTAAGTCAACTTGACACACAAACTAGTTATCTTCAAGGAGGGAACCTCAACTGAGAAAAATCCTTCATAAGATTCAGCTGCAAGGCATGTTCTTAATTAGAGATTGATGTGGGAGTTCTCTTTTGGGTAACTCATTTACTTATTGACTCTTTGACTTAACATTCTAGTTTCTTTCTTTCTCTCTTCCTCTCTCTTTCTTTCTTTTTTTCTTTTTCTTTTCTTCTCTTTTTTCTTTTTCTTTCTTTCTTTTTCTTTTCTTTTTTTTTTTT
>NW_022196896.1:106358098-106369488 GCF_008632895.1 Mastomys coucha
GGCATGCTACAATGTCTTCTGAGAAATATCCCAAAATAACATCCAGTCCATTCTGGGTGGTGCCATCCCTGGGTTTGTGGTCCTGGATTCTATAAGAAAGAAGGCTGAGCAAGCCATGAGGAGCATGCCAGTAAACAGCACTCCTCTGCATCAGCTCCTGCCTCTAGGCTCCTGTCCCATTTGAGTTCCTGTCCTTACTCCTTTGATGATACAGAGATATGGAAATTTAAGCCAAATAAACCCTTTCCTTCCCAATTTGCCTTTTTGTCACGGTGTTTTGTAACAGCAATAGAATCCCAAACTAAGACAGTTGCTGTTTTCACTAAGTGAGTTCTTTTTTAGGACAACTCAGTTACTCATTAAGTTTCTAACAACATTCTAGTTTCTTACACAGTGGGATATGGCATGCTACAATGTCTCCTGATAACTATCCCAAAATAACATCTAGATCGTGCTTCTGCCTAGAGAGGTCATTATCTTAATTTCTATAGTGCTGCACAGTAGATATTCACACTTATTTTGAGCATAACAAAGAGCAGTACCTGGGCAATATAGACAGTGTACTGGGAGTATTTTCATCCTGGACATCTTCATCAACAGCAGCAGTATGAAGAGTCATTTTTGTGTCACAATTCAAGACACAGAGATTCAGAGAACTCAGGTGACTGGAATCTCTAATCTCAAATTCTTAACATTTTGCCGTTCTATACAGTCTTTATTGGAAATGTTTGTGAACTAAAAGAAAAGCCTCAGGCATCTTGCAGTCCTGGGCAGTATGCTACAGAATGACAACACCCCTGTGCTCATGGGTAAGCCAGGCAGAGCTTACACTGGGCTCTGCAGTGTCATCAGCGTGGCTGCCAGCACTGTGCTGAGTTCAAGAGCAATTGAAATCCTCCCAAGAGGCATGGCTTTGTAGGAGTTCACTACCTGATGCACCTACACCATCCAATAGAGCAACAAGAAATCCAGGCCTGAGACATTAGAGACAGGCAATGCAAGAAAAGACAATGAATAGATCCAGCCTGAAAATGAGAAAGGAGGTAGAAAAGTTAAATTAGTCAGTATGGCCAGGCTGTAGGGGAGCTGTGGGTATGATTTACAACCCAGCTGGAAAGAAGATGCCGGGCTGGCTGGGCTGCCACCCTGTGTAGCCATTGGCTAGCATGCACCTGCCACCAACAAGGAAAGCGTCAGGTGCATGCTAGCCAATGGCTACACAGGATGCTTCTGCTTCTACTGCTGGCCTGGGCATCATTTCATTTCTATCTATTTTGATATAGACCATTTGCCAACTTGATAATGCTGCCAATTATCCACTTTAGGAGAATATTCTAGGGACAAGAGAAGAACGATACATTTTTAATTCACCTTCAATCCTCAGATTCGCAGTTGACCCATGTCTTCTTTATATCCTTTATACATAATTCAAAGATATTTTTGTTGTGGTGGTGGTTGTGTCTAGTTTTTGTTTTGGCCAAGGAAATGAACACTCACAAGGAGACGAGAGGTAAGCCAGGCTTAACTGTAGATCATACATAGGGCTTGGTGTGTCGCAGGGTGGCGGCAAGCACTGCTGAGATCAAAAGTAGCTCAACAAATGCTTCCGAGGGAACGGGCTTTGGACAAGTTCCCTGTCTCCTGGGCCTGAACTGGCTAATGGCGTAGCCAAAGCTCTCTGTGGCCAAGACACGCTTGAAACGAGGTTAAATGGATATATGAACTTGTTTTAATTTTGCTTCATTTTAAGCAACTTAACATCAACAGTTGAAAATCTATCTAATTAATGGAAAATGTTTAATATTCAAAAACAATGTGTGGGGACTTACTCTTTCACTTGTAAATTTTAAGAACTCTAAGTATCAAGCAAAGGCTTCTGATAGTAACTTAGAATTCACATTGAAATGTGCTGAAGGTATAAATGTATCCGGGATGGTGTGTGTGTATATGTGTGTGTGTGTGTGTGTGTGTGTGTGCGCATGTATGTACACATACACTCATGGGTGTGCTGATCAGTGCGTGTGTGTGTGTGTGTGTGTGTGTGTGTGTGTGTGTGTGTGTGTGTGTGTGTGTGTGTGTGTGTGTGTGTGTGTCAGCTAGAAGATGGCCCAGGGAGTGTTTCCGTCTCACTTTCCACTTTGTCTTTAGAAAGAGGATGTCTTGCTGAAATCAGAGCTCCCTGTTGTGACTAGGATGCTTGGCCACCAAGCCCCTGAGGTTTACCAGCATGGGTATTATACATGTGGACCACCAGGCCCAGCCTTTGTAAGGAAGCTGGGCTCCACACTCAGCTCATCATGCTCGTGCTGGGGACACGTTTCCCATTGTTCTATCCCTGCATCTCCCAATTTTAAACATTTCTTACAATTGCATCTTTGGTCCTTATCACTTTTAAATTTTGTATAATTTGAAAACTGAAAAAAAAAAGGAACTATTCCTTCCAGAAGTGCCATAAGTGACTTAAAACACAAGCAAAGAAATAGTTAAAATTCAAAACAAAAACAAAAACAAAAACAAAAAACCCAAAAAATCAAAGAAACCAAACCTGGGTAGATAACATAAAAGTGAAACTCAAACCTTTAATGTTCTCTAGTCTATTCATGTGAATATTCTATTAAATAAATATTAAAGTGCTATGGTAAAAAAAATCTAAGCTTGCCTTCCCATCTTTTCATATTCCATGAGACACAAGTTAAGTTTTTTTTTAACAATCCAATTTTTCCCTAAAATAATAACCTACAGTAAATGGAATTTGTAAATGTGTTTTATCAAGACACTAAAGAACAAAAAAAAATAACTAAAATTTATGAGGCTTTTCCTAATCACCAGGATTTATTATAGACATGTTACTTGTGTTTACTCATTGAGTCTTTGTAATAACCTCCTGAGATATTATGACAGATAGAATTATAGTTCCTTAAGCGTGTGTACATTCAAATCTCAGGAAGTTAGCAATATGTCACTTACAAGACAGGAAGGAATTAAGACTGTAGGAGTAGATATGGTTACTGATCTATAGATGAAGAAAGCCTTGGTTACTGGGATAATTACAGGGTCCCCAGGGAAGCAGGAGGGTCAGAGGCAGAGCCATGTAGAGATGCTTCCCTACTGCTTTGAAAGCTGAGAGCTTACATGTTGAGAAAACAACTACAACAGAGAGAGAGAGAGAGAGAGAGAGAGAGAGAGAGAGAGAGAGAGAGGGAGAGAGGGAGAGAGAGGGAAAGGGTAAGGGTGAGAGAGAGGGAGAGGGAGAGAGGGAGAGAGCTAAGTGGGAATGGTGTGGGCATTTGGAATCTCAAAGCCCACTCCAATGATATACCTCCTCCAACAAAGCCACAACTCCTAATCCTTTCCAAATAGTCCCACCAACTGAGGACCAAGTATTCATTCAATTATAAGTCTCATATGGAAGCCATTCTCACTCAAACTGCCACACAATCACACAAACTACCACACAAGAATGTGGAAGGCTCCTTGAAACTGGAAAAGACTAGAAATCAGTTCTTCCCTGGAACCTTCAGGATGAAGGGCAGCTCTGCCAATTTCCACTAAGTGAGATTTGCATCAGGTTTCTGCTCCAGAGATATGAGATAATAAATATGTGTCATTTTAACTGTAAGACAATATACATGCTGTTTAAAACAACATTGTGGTATTCAGTAACAGTAGCGATAGGAAACTGATACAGGTGAGTATGTTTATTAATCCCATTTTACAGATGAGGAACTACAGCAGAAGGAATTGAGCCAGGGCTCATACAATCAGCAGGTGGTTTGGTAAGAGAATCAGGACACACATTCTGACCCTTAACTTAGGAAGCTCTGTGAAAATTGGGAACGGCACATGGCAGTTTCTCATGCCCTGTCATAAGTGAGAGTGTTCGCTGTCTTCTTAGCATCTTTTCATTTTCTGGGTCTCTGAACTACGGCTACTTCACTGGATGTGGTTAGATGCACAAAGGTTGGAGCTAAGGTAAAACCACAGCTCTCACGGAAGTAGCAATCAGGATTATGATCTTACACCCATTTGTGCTGTCTCAGCCTCCAAACTGTGTACTGTACCAGGCTAGAGCAGCCAGACCATCATTCCCTGTACCCAATGGGGGCTGTGATGTCCCCTCCCAGTCTTCTGCTCTGTCTAGTTCTGTACGAGATGCTTGACGTTTAAACAACCAGCGACACATTCAACGCATAGTGAATGCATCTTTAAAAATGAAACACAAAATAAAATGGATTATTTCAAAGAGAGGTGGATCAGTCAGCTTTCTGTTGTTATGACAAAATAACCTGAGATAACCCACTTAGGAAAGAAGGCTCATTTTAGTTCAGTTCTTGACACTTCAGACTGCCGTTCATTCGCTCATAGCCTCTGGACCTGTAATAGCAGAGGCTATTAATGTACTAACGGAGGCTTCTTATCTTTTGCCACCCAGGAAGCGAAACAAAGCAACAGAAAGGGCTGGACTCCCAAGGGTGAATCTTACTGACTTTACCTCCTTCCACTAGGCATCAACTCTTAAAGGCCCCACCACCTCCAGGTAGTACTATAAACTCAGGACCAATTTGTAACACCCAGGTATTTGGGGGAAAACTCCAGATCCAAACTATATCAGGAATTTCAACAGTCCTAAACTGTAGTCCTTTAACTAAGGGAATGAGTTCCAATCCTGAGAAAATGAACTAACTTTTTAGAAAAACCTCATCAAAGGAACAAGATAAACATCTACACTCACATTTGATTTGCAGAAGACACATCTGACTTTTCAATTGTATCACTACTTTTTTTTTTCTTCAATTTCTCAGTTATATCACTGTTGGTTCATAAGATCATTGTTTAGGATTAGGGTCATATTGAATCCTAGAGTTGAAGAATGAGCCAACTCTTCCACTCAGCAAGGAAGTACTGAAAGCAAACATGTCACACTTAAAAAAATACATTTAATTATAATTCAAAATTTAAGGGGTTCGTTTTAATTATCAACAATTTGAATTCATCCCTTTTCTAGACATATAACAAAATATTTTTAAGGGGTAATATAATCTTTACAACATTTACACAATGGGTTCTCCAAAAGTATTATATCACTAAGTTAGAATAGTTCACACACACACACACACACACACACACACACACACACACACTCACACACACACACACACACACACACACTTTTTTACATGTACCTACCTCTATCTATATAGTTGAATCTATGCATTGGTTTTGATTTACATGACTGGTTGCAACATCTCCCTAAACACCCATGACTTTCTGCTTTTATTTATCAAATTATGAGTTTTAATTATAATATATTTTTTGGTCCCTTATCATTTTCTAAATTGGTGAAACTTAGAAAACTATAATGATGCACTGTCATTTGGACAAGTAGATACCATATGTTATTTGAGTTCTATAAGCCGTTTCCTAAAAGATTTGTGTTGTTAATTACTAGGCTCCAAGCACATTCAACTAATTCGCCCCATAAAAGACGCTCAAAACATTTGTCTCTTTTCTGTGGCTTCACAATTCAGTTGAAAATGAGTTCACGGGCAATGATTACTGCCAAAGATTCTCTGGGCTTTTAGGCTTTGTGTTATACTATCTTTGGCATACCATTTAAGCTCAGTTTCCATTATTTACATGGGATTCCCTTCCTGAGGGAGTCTTAAGTCAGTGTATTCAAATCCATTCTCACTAAAGTAGGGGCAGAACATTAACTTGGGATTTAGAGACTTTAAAAGCTTCAACTTCATAGAGCAACAAATAAGTGACTGGGCAAAGAATGTGAAGAACCCCTCAGCAAATGCAGACTATTTAGTGGAGAGATAGAAAGAGATTATTTTCTTCTCCCTCTGAAGTAGTGCCCATGTCAGACTCCTCTTTGGTCATTATTTTGTTCACTAAGCATACATGTAAACAAGCACGTTAGAAACATGCAATATTAATTTTATAAATAACTCTTTCCTTCCTTCATCTTGCTTCTCATCCTGGTGTTTAAAGGACTTGAGCAAGAAGCGAGGATTTTTGTGCTTACACCTTGACAAGCGTCCCAAATGCAGAGGGAAGAGCAAGTCAAGCAGAGCTGTACCAACTAGTACAAGAGTGTACCACTCCTTGGCCTCTGGTTTTGGACCACACTCTTGGTATCGTCATCTGAGTATGGATGTGGAAGAAATACCTTAACTCCTAGTGCAAATGGCCTCCTTCTCTTGCTGTGTGAGATAACTAGTGGGTAGCAGCTTATAGAGGATTTCTCATAGGCGAAGGGAGCCTGCACACTTGCCATTTTCCACCACTGTATAACATTGCTGCAGTTGGCTCTGAAATGTCTCCCACACGCCCAACACTTTGCACTTTGGTTCTCCAGCCTATGGTGCTATCTGAAAGGCTAAGGAGTGTCTAGGATGTGGTACCTTGTTGGAGGAAGTGGGTAAGGAGGGACAGACCTTTGAAGGTTAGAGCCCCACCCTAGTTCCATTCTTGCTCACTCTACTTCTAGATCCTTCTTTGCAGTGTGAGAAGTCTCTGTCATATGTTTATGGCACCATGAACACTTCTATACCTTCTCTGCTCTGATGGATTGATATCTCACAGAACTATATGCCAAAAATAAATCCCTTCTCACTTAAATTGCTTTCTTATGTATTTTGTCACTGTGCTAAGAAAAGCAACCAACATTAAGTACTAATTATTGTATAGTGCAATTCTATAAGACAAATATTCTGGTGCTTCAAAGGACAAGACAGACACCTTCCCCTATGTCAAACACAGAAATGATCTAGAATGTCCAGGTCATCTGAGTTTTCTTTAAACCAGACCTTTGTTCTTTTGAATCCAAATCTAGAAGCCACTACTCAATCACATTAACTCCTAGACATTCAGAAGAAAATCCAAGTTTCTTTGGATCAACTGGATAACAGAATATACTACAGAACTCAAAATTAAGGACAAAAGAAGATTCCCTAGTGACTGAGGCCTTGTCTTCACCAGACAAGGATCATCAACCTTTTCTATCACTATAGTACTGAAGGATTGTATAGTGTTATAGTGTTTAAGATTTGGTACTCCATCCATCTTCTCTGTATCCTTCTGGCCTTTTATCTTCCCTCTTTTCTCATCCTTATGTTTGATTTCATCCCTTGATTTTATGCCATCTTAAAATTGTGAGAAGCATTTCTGATTTATGGGCTGTGAGTTAAAGATAGAATTTGACATGAACACTATATAGTTCACAAAGACATTGGGTGGAGAAAACTCTATTGTATCAGAGGGTCGTTTATGACACATGTCTTGGGTTGGCAATTGTAACTAAGAGTCCCCCAAGATGATAAATTTATCCTGTATGGGCACATCATTGACTGGCAATTATTTCACTGCCCAGACTTACCACACATTTAGACTATTGTCATATCTCTTGATCTTTGAGAAAAAGTAAAAATTAAAGCCATATTTGACTTTATGTATACACTGTATCTTTGTCATGCCAAGTATTAAATTTCATGTCTTCCATTGTTTCAGAATCATCTCAAAATGTTAGTAGATATTTAAAATGTTTTACTTTCAGGTTGAGACTTATGAATCTGTTATATGAGGATTCGCTATATAGATAGACACAGACAGAAGGCTGCCTGATCCTTGCTTCCCAAGTCTCCTCTTGTGTCAATGGATAATCATTCTTTAATTTGAGAGGAAGGAAGAAGGATTTTTTTTTCTGATTTTTTTCTTTTATTTTTTATTAGATATTTTCTTTATTTACATGTAAATTTCTCCTTTCCCAGTTCCCTCTCCAAAAAAACAAAGAAAAAAACAAAAATGACAAAAACAAACCCCTGTTGCCTCCCCACTCCCCATGCCTGCCACCCCACCCTCTCCCACTTATTGGTCCTGGTATTCCCCTACACTGGGGCACAGAACCTTCACAGGGCCGAGGTCCTCTCCTCCTATTGATGATCGAATTTGCAATTGTCTACAATACACATGCTGCCAGAACAATCAGACCCCTCCATGTGCAGTCCTTGGTTGGTGGTTGAGACCCTGGGAGCTCTGAGGGTACTAGTTAGTTCATATTGTTGCTCGTCCTAAGAGGAAGAAGGATTTTAAAATGAAGAAAACCTATGGGGTTAGCTGTGACTATAAGGCATAAGAAATTACAGGAAATTACCAGAAAATAGACCTACATACATTAAATTTGGTATCTGTAAGCTTTATCAAAACAGGCTAGAAGCAGAATAAGAAAAACTAATTCATAAATATTTTGTGTGACTAAGAAAATAGCTTAAGTACTTAATACCTTAAATACTTAATAGGTAAAGTACTTGTTGCATTGTATGAAGACCTGAGTTTAGGCTCCAGACTTTAGATAAAAGAACAGGCTATGGTGATACACACTTGAAACCCTAGTACTGGATAGGGAGAGAGAGGCAAATGCCTGAGGTTTGCTGGCCCACCAGCCTAGCATAATCAGGAAGTTTCAGGAAGTTGAGAAAAACTGTCTCAAAAAAAGAAAGAAAGAAAGAAAGAAAGAGAGAAAGAAAGGAAGAAAGGAAGGAAGAAAGGAAGAAAGGAAGGAAGAAGAGAAGAAGATAGAAAATGTCCTAAGGAATGAAACCTAAGCTTGAATTCTGACTCCATACCAACAGCTACACACACGTACCAACACACATATTTCTGTAATTTCTCCCATCAGAAAAGTTTCTGCATAATGGGCAATTTAAAACTTTGAACGAAGGAATGTCTCCATTATTTTTGCCAGTTTATCTTCACTGAATTTTAATAGTCTCAGCTGTTCAGACTTATGTGTCCCTGAGAAATGCCAAAAGGACTAAATAGTTCACTTTCATGTCAAACAAAGCTCTTCCTTTGGACCGCACATCCAAGCCCAATCATGAAAGTCCTGAGCTTATTTCTGCACAAGGCTAGAACAACTGAAATCAAGTTCTTTAGTATATAAATCTGTATTCAAGTCCTGAGTGGCAATACCATACCTGCAAGATATCAACACATAAACTGCACTTATCTCCTTCCTTAATTCACTCCTGTACAATTTCATTAATGGTTAAAAGTTCACTAAGCTTTTCGTCTTGGTATTGCTTGCTCAAAGATATCAATCTACAGATCTTTACTCAATTCTTGTCTATAAAAGGCATTGTTCTATGTACTACTGAAGCAAATAAAAAAAAACCCATAGAGTTAACATATATATATATATATATATATATAAAATATATACACACACATATATATGTGTGTGTATGTGTGTGTGCATGTGTGTATGCGTGCATGTATGTGTATATATATACCCGCACTTATACAGTCATATATGTATAAATTATAAATTATAAGTTTGGCCTGAGACAGGTTAGAAGGTAATATGTGCTTAGCTGTGAAATGGACTTATACATTATAAATAATACAGGATATTAGTAAATCATTTGCCCATTTATCAATCATTCATTGGTATTTACATTGAGTCATGCTTTACTTCTCCTTATGAATTTCCTTAAAACTTCAGAGTCACATATCTAGCTTCCTCCTTGACTTTGCCAGCATAGATCTATAAGGCACAGAGAACTTAGCACCTCTATAATGGACTTAGAAGCTTGCTCCCGAGCTCCTGTTTCCATGCACTTTTCTACTGAAGGATACCTTGGTTCTGAATGTATACAGCAAAACTTAACAGCAGAGGCCAGAGAGAACTCTCAGCACTTAAGAGCACTTGCAGCTCTTGCAGAGGACCTGGGTTCAGTTTCTAAGAGCTACATTTAGTGGCTCACAACCCCCAGTAATCCAGTCCCATGAGATTGTATGCTTTCTGTGAGCACTAAGCGTGAACATGGAAGAAATACATGTAGGCAAATTATTCATATACATAAGATAAAAATAAACCCTGAAAGAAATGTGCACAGTAAACCAAGATTGCTCTTTCCCCCCACATGCTTGGTAAATAAATCGTAGCAAACACAACTTGTTCTGCTATTGAAGTATATCCAGAGTCCAAATACTTCTAGTTTTGCTTTCTGTCGCCTTAAAGTCTTCTAGAGACTCTCAAATTCATGAGCTGACATTTAAATCCATCAGGTTGAAGGGAATCTCAGTGGAGAGGTTAGATGCTCATCTTTCAAACCCGAGCCATGTTTTTAATCATGGTACCCCAAGCGGTCCTCTTTTGGAATAAACCAGAATTGCTTGCTGAATCCACAGAGTGCCAGCATCCTACTAGCTCTTCTCACAGAAAGTCACTAGAAGCCACAGGAGAAGGATCTACATGTGTGGTAGCTTCCACATGGAGTAGAGGCAAGCAAAAATTGCCAAAATACTATCTTGGAAGATGGGCATGCTCTCATTAACACATTTGTTCACTGAATAGGCTAATGCAAAACATCCAGAAGAAAAAGCTTCCCTAAGTGCACCATCATCTTTAGACTTTGCAGCCAGGGCAGAGATTTCTGATGGTTTTCTTTGCTGTGCTATGTACGTGAATTCTGGAGTCACCTAAGAGGACATTTTAAAGAGGCACAATGACTTTGTACGAGAGTAGGCTACTTACTTGGCCCAGGAGTTTATTTTCTTTAAGACACAAACAAGGTGGAAAGCAGAGTGGCTTTTGGGATCAATGGGCCTTGTAGCCTGTAATGCTGCCACTTAGCAGTTCTAGGATGTGAAAGAGCATCCAGTCGTCAGAACTTCTGATTTGTCTTGTTAAACTTTCCAATTGACACATTATTGCACACACTTATGGGGTGCCATGTGATATTTCAATCTATGTATTTGTTAAATCATGTTCAGATCAGAGATCAGGATAAGTATATTTAGTTCCTCATACATCTGTTATTTATTTGTGGTGAAAAAATTCAAAATTCTTTCTTTTAGATTTTCAAATATATTGTATGTTTTCATGACATGGTGAATTCTTTTTGCTTTTAGAGTTTAGAGTTTAAGACTTTTAATTTGTCCTAAAGTCACTGAAGCAAAAAACATGATAAAATATTCATTTACAACCCCAAATACACACACGGGGGGGGGGGGGGAGGGGGAAGGAAGAGAGGGAGAGGGAGACTGGGGGGGGAGAGATAAAAAAACTACTTTTAGAAGAAAGCGGTTTAGTAAACAGTATAAAATGATATAAAATCAAAATGTAAGGGTTATCTCAACCCATGATATTCTGTTTAATGCTGATAGAAGAAGTATAAATCAAAAGAAAACTTGGAAAAATAGTTAATTAGTATTTAATAATTTAAAATACCTTATTTATTTATTTTGGAAAAAAATATAATCTAAGATGAAAAACTATTGGTTTGCACAATATACACAAAAGCATGTCTATAATCTATGAATGTTATACTATTGATAAAAATTAGAACGCAGGCCGGGCGGTGGTGGCGCACGCCTTTAAT
>NW_022196896.1:106369498-106403266 GCF_008632895.1 Mastomys coucha
AGAATTTTTAACCTTTAATCTCAAGTCTTTTTAAGTTTTATAGAGATAATGAATGTGAATTTTTGGATTTCATACTTCCCTGAAGAGATAATCATAACCCGAAAATCAAGAGCAATATTGCTCTGTGAAAACTTTGACTTGTCAAGGAGTTAGGGTTCAATGTTACCCTGTGGTCACTTGTCACTTAGAGGTATATCCAGGGTCAAATGACTTTCGATAAAGAACTGTTAGTGCAACAGGTATTTTTTCATTCATTATTTACTATATCCTTGAACACTGAAATCTAAGAGAGAAAAGAAAAGTCGATTTGCTGAAAGTACCCTACTTCAACAGATCTCCAGTTTTGGAAAGTTCATCACACAACCTATAGCTGGATGGGGGATTTCAATGACGAAGCAGATCTCTTCCCCAAATCTTAAAGTAAGGAGAGACTCCGACCTTAATCCTTGTTACTCCAAACACAGGCACAGAGGAGTAACACTAGCTACGATAAAAGCACAAATTAAAAAAAAAAAATTATATAATTTGACAGTTGGCAGGAAAAACTTTCTAATAAAAACACCACGCATTCCACAAAACTCCCAATACATGACTCTGATTTTGTGCCAAAGTTAACTAAGCATTTCGAAAAAGCATTTCCTTTTCAGAGTCAGAAAAAGGACAAGAAAACAACCCAGAGAGCTTGAAGTTAGAGGTCTAACTCCTCTTACTGTTTATAGGTGGCATATAGAGAAACACATCCTGGGCTCTTCTTCCAAGCTAGGACTTACACAGCAGAATTCAGTGAAATAAAATGTCAAATATTTCTGTTCTATTTTTTTCCCCCCTCATGCTGCAGAGTTTAACACACAAATGCTAGGAAAGCAGAGACTTTCTCAAATGCACGCCACACATTTACATGACAGATCTAAGAGAAAGAAAAATCAGCTCTCTGAATGTTAGCAATGCTTCTGAGAGATCTCCTCCGCCCCCAAACAGCCACAACAAGGTAGGAAACTTGAGGTCACACATATCTTGATCCAAAGCCAAACACACAAACCTCCCCAAATGTAGCGTCTATCTCCGTAATAGCAGTTCAATCAAGAGAGGCTGTTTGCCAAGAATACAGTACCATGATGAGGGTTCTGGGTCTGCTCATCATTTCGTCGTCACTTTCGAGAGGCACGATTTCATGGGACGGTTCCTCCTGGCGTCCTCTGCAAATGTGTGGACAGCTCCTCTGGACCACAGAGCGGAAAGCTTGGAGCAGAACAATACTGGGAGTGCAGCCCATCGCTGCATCCTGGAGCCTACAGAATAACTTCTATGTTGATGTGATGTTTGAAAAACAGTGGCTCCTTGTCCCTGAGAGCAAGCCTACACGGCAGCTGCAGCCAGCTCACCCTCCAATCACTTCCTCCAGCTCTGATCATCTGATCACAGCCAAATAGCTTGGATGCAGAGATGGGAAAGATTTGATCCACGGAAACTGAACACACTCAACAACATCAGAGCGCTTCATACAGCAAAGGTTTTTCAGTGCAGTTAGAAAGTGTGGTTTCTGTTTATTACAATGACTGTCTTGGAGTCCTGATTCAGAGCTTTGGATAAATACATTTTCCCTACTCATATGCACACACACGCGTACACACACACACACACACACACACACACACACACACACCATAAATCATTCTTCAAATCAAACAACCGGAAATTGGACTTCATGCTGACTTTTTTCTCACAAGGAAAATGGGCAGTATATTGACTGACAGTAGTTTAAAACACGTAAACACTTTCTGAAGAAAGTTTTCATGGTTACCTCATTAAGCCATTGGGGTTTTACTTTGTATAAATTCCAGAAGAGAGATCAGCATCAGAAATGCAGAGTACCCCGAATCAAGACAGTTTATCAAAAAGTATGCATGCGATAACAGACCATGTGAGAGATGCCAGTGTTCTCCGTGATTTCTTCTCAATGGTGTAGTTGTTCTGTTCTCCCACACACAGTTCTGCAGCCTAATACATTTTTTATATTTACATAGGCGGTTTGCAGGGCTAAAAAGTCTCTCTCTGTCCGAGGTCACTCGGTGCATTCTACCAAGCTGACCTCTTAGAAACAGCTGGAAAACATTTTTAACATCCTATCAATAAGAACTAAAGCTTTGCAGAAATACATTGAGATCTTTGGTAGTTAAATGTCTAGCATTCCCCAACTTCTGGAAGATTAGTCACTTAGGAGGCAACCAAAGAGGGATACTTAGAAATCACGTGACCCATCTGGATTGGCCTCAGGATCTAATGGTATACTGAAAGAGAATAGGGCAGCAGGGGATACACGAGCTAAAAATATCTCATCGAAAATGGATTTTGCTTACAAACGAGGAAAGCATGAAATCCCGGGAGGATTTTCAATGTTAGGATCTTCCTGCCAAGCTAATTTTTTTCAGCCCAGCTCTCAGAGATTTAAATAATAAAAAAATCAAAACAAGACAATCCTCTATTTAGTTTTGGGGCTCCTTGTGTACAGCGTGCTACTGTATGCAGTTTAGGGAAGGCACATTCTTCTATAAGGTGTGGCTGGCCCAGCCACAGTCACGTCACTTTCACAGAAGCATATTGCAAAAATGCTCAATTAGGCATTAATTACTCAGTAATCTGTCACAACATAGTGCTGTTTTAATTGGTTATGTCTGCCAAAGAAATAAAACATGCTTCTTTCCCCTCTCCTCTTTTAAGAAGTTCTGCCTGCCAATAGTTTTCAACTCATTCTGTTTTGAGAAAACATATTTTAGTGCTGCCAGAGAAAGAAGAAAAAAAAAACATGCTAACAGTCTTGGCAAGTCCTTGACTCCCTTTAGACCTCGGTCAGCCATGACTGTGCTCTAATCTAAACCAGAGAACTGGGGCATTTACTGACAAGAAGCCACAGCTTAGTTCATCTGGTGCAAATCTATTGAATAGACTTAAGAAGTGCCAAGTTTGATTCCATGCTTGTGCAAGTACCCTTTGAATTATGTTCCTGCAGGCTCTGGGTGGATGGATGAGGTTGCCTACCAGTTATCTTTTCCCAATCTCACAGCAGAACTCTCTCCATCCTTTACATGGGTTATAATCACCTGCTCATGAGCACCTGGCTAATCAGGCACACCTTCAGGTCTAGCTGGAGAATGGACAGGGAAAGACTCCTAGCTCAGTCACACACATGCTGGGGGCTCAAATGCACACTTTGGCTTCTGAACTTACTTCTGGTGACCTCTCTAACACTCGGGGTTGGCTTTGGAGTCTGATGTTTTGGCAGATGGCACAGTCTTTAGGGACACACATGGGATGCTTTCTAGCTACTAGAAGCCTGTTTGCATCGATCCTCTCTTTGGCTCTGAGGAGTCTGCCCCTATTATTGTTGGACTGCTAGGGAGGGGCTCTCGCTGTCCTGCTCCCTTCTTCCTTCCTCCCTCCCTCATTCTTTCTTTCTGACTCTAACTCTCTATTTTAAGAGACTGCCCAAGGATGACTTCCTCACAAATCCAGAGTAAAAAAAAAAAAGTTATCCACTGGATAAAAAACAAGATGGAAGATGAGGATCAGACCTGTTCAACAGCAAAGCAGTAAAGGGCTAGGTTGTGAGAGCTGAGGTTTATATGGCTACAAGGGATGGGTCTGATTAGGGAAGGAGACAAAAATCTGTTCAAAAAAGCAGTCCTTCATATCAACATGGCCTGGACATGGCAGAAATGAAATACTTTAAAATGAGCTGTCCACTCTTCGTCCTGAGTTTGCTTGCTTTTCATGTAAATCATTAATTTGGCTTCAAAGATGACCCAACCTGTAAATAACTTATAGGGACTTTCCTTCACTTTCATCTACAGCCTTCTCCTAAGTAGACATGATCTCATGACTTCACTAGACACTGACTAAATATAAACTCAATAGGTGATATTTTAAACTTTATTTTCTAATATGAAGGGATATTGTCATTAACAACGTGTATTACTAAGCCTTCCAAGGTGTTGGGAACAAGACTTTGAGTTATTAAATACATACTGTGTATCAATTCATCCAGCATTTACAAAATCTTAAAACAATTCATAGTAGGGGGGGGAAGCTTGAGAAAACCATACTATATAGATTTGAATTAACCTTCATTCCAACAGAAACAAAAGGAAGACAGAAGAAGATGCAATTGTTAGAGTTCTATATAACTAGGCAGAAAGATGCTGTCAGAGGTAAAATGAGGATGGGCAAAGATAAAGAAGGAGGATGAGCTGGAGGAGGGGGAGGAGAAGGAAGAAGGAGAGGGGTAGGGAGAGAGGGAGAGGAGGAGGAATTAAGGGACAGGCATAAGAAATCATTTCTCAAATAGTCTGTTACACCAAAAGGGTGCTAGCTCTTGACTCAAGAGACTGCTCATTGCTGCTCATTGGCTCATCTTGCTAAGTGAAGGGAGTTTTAGAGCAACTGCTGTCTAAGATTTTTTGGCTTAAAAGTTCCTTAAGTATAGGAGCAGTTATTTGTACCACTAGGGTAGTATATCCAAAGGTCTTGTTTCTTTTAATGGGAAAGGAAACACATTTAATTTAAATAAATAATGTCAACTGAAAGTATTCTAGCTTTCCAGCTTTGTTAAATTATGTAAGAGTTGTATGTTTAAATCTATATAGCTCATCTGTCTTGCCTCATATCTAAATCTATCCTGATCATTCTGGATTGGATTGCAGTTGGACAGAATGAGGGTGAAGCCTGAATTCTTTGCCTCCTCAAACATTTGGTTCTTCTACGGCTTCTGAGAGAGAATGTTGACCTGGAACAGGGGTCTGGGGGCCTTTTCCCATCTCTGTAGGATATAAATGTACTACAAAGCCAGGACTGATCACTGAAAGTTTTGTAGTAGAAACAGAGATGAACTTTCATGTTTTACAGACATCATGGTGACATGTACTACATTGTGTTCCTCAATGTTAGTTTGAGGTCACCATTCCAAGACTATAATAAGTTCTGAGTAGACCTTTCTTATAAATGAGAAATACGATTTCTGTTGTTGGACTGAACTGTAGTAACAGCAAATTCCCATAATGCCATTGGACTTCCCACCTCATGGCCACATTTCAAGAGAGAGTATTTTAACATTTAGAGAGAGAGGTTAAAGTTGAGTGAGATCATCATAGAGAAACCCTAATCCATTAAGACAGATGCCTTTACAATAGGAAGAGACACTGAAGTTTCTATTTTTCTGTCTTTATGTACACAAAGTAAAGGGGTCACGGAAGACATAGAAGGAAGGCAGCTATATAGATGAGAAGGAAGTTTGAGTTTCCAGTCTCTAATGCTGCAACAGTATATTTGTTGTCTAAGACACTCCGTGTGTGTGTGTGTGTGTGTGTGTGTGTGTGTGTGTGTGTGTGTGTGTGTGATGTGTCCTTGGGCCAGCAGAACTCCAGTAAGTGGAGTCTGGAAGACCAGAACTCTGAAGCAGAAAAAGCACATTTGTCACCTTCCTCCTTCCCTATACCAGGTGAAGATGGCATGGAGTAGGACAGAAGGAACTCATGAGAATGGGGAGTTGGGCTCCTTTGGCAAAGAAGAATCTGTACATCACTGAAAGATGAAAACTGAATGTGACCAGACTAACCAGTAACTCAAAGTGGAGGATTGGAGAGTTGCAGAGTCACATGGGTTCAGCATGAGGGTGTAACACATGGAGTCCAGGAATGGCTCCCAGCTGGAGGAAGTAGGTAAAAGAACAAGAGAAACCAAGTGAAGGACCTCCCCTAGCACTCAGTGCCCAGCCCACCAGAAGCCCCTGACAACACTTTCAGAAGGAGGGAACTTCTTCCACAACACCCGGCATCCATGTGTGCATAACTCACAGAAACCCTCTTGGGATTTGGAAAGGTTAGTATCTTGCATGCCTGCAAGTCTGGTTCACATGTCTTTGAATCAAGTCTTCAATTGGTATGTTGGCTAGTCTAAGAGCTCAGATTTGTCAGTATGACCAAATAAAGAGGGAACCTTTTTGTCCATCTGTCCCCACAGCCAGGTACCCCCAACTTTGGAGATCTTACCATAGATATAGTTAACTTATACAAAAAAAATTGATCATACATAGACTCAATATATCTAAGCAGCATGGCTCCAGTCTAAGAGATTTTTGTCTTGATGATAAGCACAGGGGACAAGTTCACAAGGGGTCTCAGGCCCAGAATCTAACTGAATTAAAGACTTCATGGGCCTTAAGAAGTGTATCATCAAGGAATTTGACTAAACTACTCTGAATCTCAGTGTAACCAGTGTAAAATGAGCATACATCCTTTACACTTGAGTATATTAGTGTCACTACTACAACTAATTTAACTGATACAACTGAAACAGAGTCTGGCACACAGCATTTGTTGAGAGATCAAAGTGATGTTCTCTCGTGCTTGCTCACCTCCTTTCTTAGCTTCTGAGTTCAGCATGGAGGAGATACCACTTCTCAGAAGCCTCCCTTGACAGACCTTGCCTAACAGCCCTATGTGCCAGCTCACATAACTGTACCCTATTGTCTGGTTTCAACACACAGGCTGTGAATTTCTGGTTGATTTAAGATCAAATTATGTTTCTGTAAAAGCTAAGACTGTGCTTTCTTGGCTAACTATATATCCTGTGCTCATCTAGCAGTGGTTCCTCTGTATATGACAATGTGGTTGGTACACCAAGAAAGAAGAGCTGCACAGAGCACTCTCTGTGTGCTCAGCACAACGCTGATTTTATATGCATTGGTTTATTTATGTCCCCACCTACAGGAGGGTGCTGCGGTGACCCTCCTTTTTGTAACTGGGGAAATTAAGGCACAGAGAAGCTAAATGGCTCATATATGTGCAGTTACACTGAGTGGCAGATTCCAATTTTAATTTTGCCACCTGGCTTTAGAATCTCATCTTACAAGCAATCCTGAATGTTAAACATAACAACTCTAACTTTTGCCTTCCAAGGACAGGTTTTATACTAGACAAACCTCGGGTGTGAAGCACAGTACCAGGGGAAGCAGCCATGGAAAAATAACCTTTTTCAGGTTTATCTCTAACTCATAGAAGACTATGAAATTTCTTGTGTCACCATTGCAGAGGAAAGTTACCAGTCTTAGAAAATGGTTGAAGTAATGGTTGGTTTAAGTCACATTTTATGGGGATTTAAATAACTTTAAATGCAATGAATTTGATAAGAGAAGTTTTAGAAATGTGTTTGTCATGAGAGACTTTCACTAGCAGAAATGATTTCAGCCATGCATCCAACATGGCTACCAATGCATGTATTTGGAATGTGGAAATGTGGCTGGAATGTTATGTAATTAATCCCTTGCTGATCCTAATGAACTGAGAAAATAGAAAATACCAAAATACCTCCACAATGGAGATACTGGGGATTCAGCTAACAAGTTGTTTATGTCACAACTACATAGGGCATCAGTTACTTGTCTTTAGATATAATGACAATCAATATGTGATATGACATATATAATGACATATGTGGTGGTTTGAATATGCTTGGCCCAGGGAGTGGCATGAGTAGGAGATGTGGCCTTGTTGGAGTAAGTGTGGCCTGGCTGGAGGAAGTGTGTCATTGTGGGGGTAGGCAATAAGACTCTCCTCCTAACCACATGGGAGCCAGTCTTCTCCTAGTGGCCTTCAGATGAAGATGTAGTACTTCCAGCCCCTCCTGTACTATGCTTGTCTAGATGCTGCCATGCAACCATGGTAATGGACTGAACCTCTGAACTTGTAAGCCAGGCCCAATTAGATGCTGCCCTTATAAGAATTGCCTTGGTCATGGTGCCTCTTCACAGCAATGGAAATCCTAATTAAGACAACATGTGTGTTAACTGAGCTCAAATCTCTCCCAGACTTTGTCCTGTCCTTCCAATCCATGTAGTATACTCTACTAAGTTCTGTGGTGGGGAAAAAATGGGAAAGACCTAGGGACCAAGGCAGAAAAACCATCTCTTTAAGTTATAGCAGATCTTTAGCAGGTGAAAAAAAATGAAGTTTTGTTTGATGAACACCATCAATCAGTAGAAGCATAAAGAAAAAAAATCATCACCAGTACCACTGTCTCCATCACCATCATTAGGCTCTTGACTCTACTGGAGTTAAGTTAGAGTTAGAGTTCTCAGAGGCTCATCTCTTTCCAAGCAAAATTAACCCAAAGGAGGAGCATACTTGAAGGATAAAAGAAAATAGATTTTAGTTCCAAGTCAAGTAAAGCCAATTCACAGGATTTGGCTATTTTCCAGGGTGGGGATTAGGAAGGATTTTCATCCATGTCTATCTTCATGGGGTAAGTCCTTTTACACAGAATCTGAATTGAATATCTAGGAAGGCACTGGGGCCTTTTTAGCTGAAACTGTGAGCACCAACATGATTCTCCCTAAGGCATCAACTTACTTCTCCCATGCCTACTTCAACTCAACGACTTAGCAAATGCATGAACTTCAGTAGTAACCTAGGATCTGTTTTTTTCCATAATTTTGTTTGAAGAGTTCTTCCCTTTCCTTCTTCCTTTCTTCCTTTTCCCTTAATTATAGTGGCCTCCTTTTTACAGGTGACTTTCCTGAATGCTGACTGAATTGTACAATTAACCACATTGGGAGCAAGCATGTGCTTCTATTGTTTTAAGAACACAGGTGCAGTTGCCAAGCCCCCCTTTATCTTCATTTTCTTCCCCTTGGCACCGCCATGGCACCAAAGCCAATTATTCTTTTGTTGGTACATTTAGATGCATCAAGGAATAATCCTTCATACTCTCTAAGTGAGCTTCCTGCTGAGTGCATGGGTAATTTAAATGTTCCATTAATATCATGTATTACATTGCTCATGTTGCATTTAACACAGTAAATCTTTCTTCTTAATGGTGTAGCAATTAGGCAAAAAAAAAAAAAAAAAAATCAGGAAGTTGGCTGCCCAAATTTACATTCCTATTGAGTCATTTATTGCCTTTCTCAGCCTAAGCAAAGATTTAAAGCTTGCTTCCTTGTCTATTAAAGTATGATGAGTATTCACAAGGACCCAACACACATGTCAAGGGCTCATCCCAGTATCACATGCAGAGTATTTATTCTGTTTATCTATCTCATCATCATTGAAAAAATGAAGACTTAAAAGTTTCCTAAAATTGCCTATTTTCTCTGTACCTCCTCCACAATTTTTTTTTCCACCTGCCTTTTCTTGTCTATGGACATAGTGTTCCCTGGGTGATGGGGAAAGAAGGATTTTAGATATGCCTCCACTGTGTTTTGAAGCTAGTTGCCATGGTAATGGGTTACAAGTTCCAGAACCATATGTAGTCATTTCCTACAAGTAAACAAATTTGAAGTATTATAACAATGCTTGGATAGCTTGAGGTTTCTCATTTTGCAACTTCAACTACTCTAATTATAGCCATGTCCCAGGAAGAAACAGACACAATTTCTGCAGTGTTAGAAAGAGATGGCTCATGCTTAATGTTACAAAGTGTATGGGAGCAGTTTGGGGGTTGGTTCTCACACTGTCATTACTACATCACATGGGACTCTGCAGAAGTCCGCTGAACTGAACTGACAGTAGCTTTTGGTTAGAAATAAAACAATTCCAACAAGGGCTCTGATAAAATACAGATATGTAACAGTCAATTAGAAATGGAAGTATGTTCCTGTTAGAGACAAGCATACATAGCTCCCAAGGACTAGGGTCAGTCCTGCCAAGAGGCCAGCCTACTGAGAATCAGCCATCAGACAGGACTTTGGCTGATGGGAGACACCAAGTTGCATTACTCTAGTGTGGAACGCAGAAAGTGGCTCAAAGTATTAAATATGAACTTTGAAGTCAAAAATATCTGAATTTTAATCCTGGTTTTATTGTCAGGAATATGACTTCAGTTTTCCTCCAGTCTGCAGTAGAGTTGTAACAATGACAGTGTATAACACTGGCACACATGTGCTTAGCTCTCCTTTTGCAACTTCGGTTAATGCAACTATGTTTATTGCTACCACAGTCTCTTAAGTAAGTAACCAAATGTAAGTACCTGTGAGTAATGATCTTCCAAGTCACAGTACAAAGACAATAGATACAAAGTCAAGGGCCGGAGCAATGGCTCAGCGGTTAAGAGCACTGACTACTCTTCCAAAGGGCCGGAGTTCAATTCCCAGCTACCACATGGTGGCTCACAACTATCCACAATGGGATCTGATGACCTCTTCTGGAAGGTCTGAAAACAGTTACAGTATACTCACATACATAAAATAAATATTTTAGAAAAGAAGATACGAAGTCAAGAGAGGTAGAGCGGAAAGTGTAACTCGGTTTACGTCACCAGTGAAATGGGCTAAGACTGAGTAAGGCTAACTTAAAATATGAACTATCTACAAAAGGAACTGATCCATCACAAAAGAAAGCACCAGTGGTAGCCGACTCAACACAAATAAAAAGATTTTAAAAAAAAAATCAATGTTCATGGTGCCTGGAATGTATCTATGTTATAAACTGTAAACTGAATAAAAGTTGGTAGGAATGACATAGTGTTAAGCCCTGCCTTTAAAGGGGAGCTCATGATGACATTGATGTACCAGAAAAAGTCAGAAGATGTCCAGTAGCTATAATGTAGGGCCAGAGAGATCTCTGAGACATTTAAAAGGAATTTTTACTTTGCTGAGTACATTCTGTGATGCACGATAAAAAAAATTAAGGGATTAAACTGAGTAAACTGAGCTATTTTCAAAAGTTAGCTATGAGAAAACTAGTCTCAGCTGACACTCAATAAATAAGTGACTAACCGTCCTTTCAGCACTTGCTCTGTTTTATTTCCCAGGCTCCCTTCTGCATTTGAGACATGGCAGGAATTCACCACCCATGTCCTGAACATCCCAGCTGAAATCTAGTTTGCGATAATCATGGGTTCCTCTTCGAACATAAAGATGACAGTCTTCAAAGCCCCTGACAGGTGTTCTCCCAAATCAGAAAGTTGAGGAGGCTGACAAATTGAGCACATCTGAGCTTTATTGTTTGCCAGACCTAGGTATCCAACATATGCTCAGATAAAAACATTTGAAAGGAAACAAATGTTTTAACCAAAGATGGCAGCAGGGCTTGGAGGTAGTCATAGGATAATGGTCACCTTTTTAAAACCTAAAGCTTAACAACTACCACCACCTCCTCCTCCTCCTCCTCTTCTTCTTCCTCCTCCTTCTTATAATAATAATAATAGTAAAAATAATAATGCTTTTATATTTATTTTAACATTTTAATTTAATAATAAATATAAATATAAATTTTTATATTTATATTTATTTAATACTTATAGTAATGTTTATATATTTATATTTATAATTAATTATAATAATGTTATTATTAAAGTTTATTCTGCTGACATGCAAAGCCAATATTGTTCTCCAAGAGACATTAAGGCCTTCACTCTTGCATGATGTGATGAGGTAAGAGAGACAAGGGTATTTCTTAAATGATGACAGGCCAATGAAATAATTCAACCTGATGCCTGGGATAGGAAAAGCCCGGGGAAAGGAATCTTATTATTTGTGAGCTCTCTGAGCAAGCTCCATCATCTCCCGCTACACAGCCAATGAGTCCAGTATGCCTTCCATAGCCAAGGGCTCTGGCAGTCATGGAAAAGCAGAAATGTCCGGTAGTGGGTGGGGAGAACCTCTTGTTTCTAACATTTCAGAAGAGAAGAATGCACTCTCTTGGTGTTTACCCTTTAGGCAAAGTGTCATTATCCTGTTTTCTATTCAAGTGTAGAAGTGAACAAACAGAAAAAAAATGCTCATTTTTCAAAAAACGGAACTTGAGATTTGAGTATGGAATGTATCTGTCTCAGATCACCACCCTTCCCTACGCCTTCTGTCAGCTTCCAGATGGCAAAGCCACAGTTCAAGTGGAACTTTTCTCTGTGACTTCTCGGTAATGGGAGGGGAGTGGACATATGGCCACCAGACCAGTATTGCTTCTACCTTGAAAATCCCTTAAACAAGGATACACAAGACATTTCCCAAATCAAGTAGCATATGTTCTTCGTTTTTTAGAAATATGTATATGATCAAGATACAATCGTAACATATTTAGCTTAATTGAACCTTAGCCAGGGTCTGGTTGCCATCCAACAGAGAGATGTCAAGACACTCAGGAGCATGCTGTGGCTGGCTCTTACTATTCGTGGATTATTGCACAACTCTCAGTATCAGTAATGATGTGCTACATCATTGTGAGGTCCATCCAATGTATGTAGTTTATTTTTAGACAGGGTCTCACTATGTAGCAACAGCCAGCCTGAAACTTAACTATGTAGACAAAGTTGCCCTTCAACTCAGGGGTTTACCTGTTTCTGTTTCCTGGGGGTGGCTGACATTCAAAGCATGTGCCACCATGTCTCGTACAATTTTTTTTTTTAAAAAAAAAAAAAACAGCTATAAATTAAAGATGGGAAAGGTCACTAAAATACACCTACAACAAGTGTATCCCTCTCTACTGGCTTCTATGTTAGCCCCATTTGGCAAATAATTCTTCCTGGTAATGCTTGTTGAAAGCTTCCAGGGAAGAGGTTGTTGGCTCATGTCCAGTGTCAACAGTCAAGTTCTTCCTGTCGGTTTGTATATGAGATACAGCACTCTTTTATCTGTTTCCTGTGGCTCTCCCTCTAGTTCGGGAAGTAGATGCCCAGTGTTGGGGATCAAGGAACAGGCATATCCTGGGGGCTTCTTGGCCTGACATTCTAACCAAAAGGTCCAGTGAGAGATTCTGTTTCAAAGCCATAAGGTAAAAAGCTAGTAGAAAATGAAACTCAAAAAGACTTTGGCTTTCGCATAATCTTGGGGCCCGAAGACAGAGGATGCTATGCAGACAGAGGATGCTAGATTTGAGGATAGACTCTGAGAGGGGAAATGAGTGGATGAAATAAAGAAACCAAAAGGAAAGTGAGCGGAAGGGAGGAGCGGAAGGTAGGAGCGGAAGGTAGGTGTGTGCTCCTGGAGCTAGGGACACATTCTGCCAGGCAGAGATCCATGGCTCTGGGTGCCTTTTCTCTGTGCTCTTTCTCATCTCTGTTTCTAAAGCTGCAAAATTCCTCCACACTATCAGATTTTCCAGGGACCCATATACAGGCTCCCATGTTTCAAATATTTCCCTTCTTAACATCACCTCTTCCTTGTAGCTGTTACTTTCCAGGAACAAAATGAAGGGGACTGGACAAATGGCAACCTGCTTCCCATTCCCCGTTAGAAGTTTACACGCTATATAAAGTTTTCGTGTGTTTCTTTAAAAATTTGCCTCTGTTGCTGGTGTGTGAGTCAACACTTAACAGCTGAATGAAAATAAATGAACGAGTAGCAAAGGCTTATCACCAAGATGTCTCAGAAGCATCTGGGATTTCTTGGCTCAACACTCTGGCGTTATTTGTATGCTTGATGCTCTCTTAAAATATTTACATAGATCCACCCCACGTTCTCCTTCCTGATGGGAGGGAAGTCCTTGCTCCTTTAGCCCCATTTGTGTGAACTCTTGTCTTCCAGGGTCATACTCTGTCAATCACCACCCTCCCCTCTGCTGGCTCTTTCTAATAAGTAGCACAAAAAATCGTCTCCCCCATACCGAATAATCAAGTAACATCTCGTTTAACCTTGAAATGTCTGTGACACTCTTTGGCCTTCCATTGTTGGCAAACAACAGAAAAATTCATCTACAGATCCCACATTTCCCTTCATCCTTTGACATTTATTCTTAACCCAAAAGAGGCTACTACCAACATTCAACATCACCAAAGGGGCGCTGGCAGCCCAGGAAATGTTTTTATATAGACAAAGTAGTGGGAGTTCTTAGATGCACTTTCCCCTACAAAGCATTGTTCTTGAATTCTCATAGAGCTAAACTTCCTGTGAGGATCTTCTCTAGGATGGCATTAACAATGCCACTACAGTGAATGATACTCAGCTTTGTGACATTATCATATCAGCTTTCCTACCCTGTTGTCTGTATCCCTTTCCTCATCGTTAGTATTTACAGGGTGCTGTTCGATGCTATTCTAGGTCCTGAGAATAGTGTAATATGCACTGGGACACAGATAGCTTCTCTTGCCCTCATATACATTGGCAAAAACAATATGTATATATACATACATGCATGTTTGTATATATACATATGTACATATATACATATATACATATATACATATTTACATATGTGTGTGTCCAAAGTTATTCTTTCCAGAGGTAATACTATTCATATATATCCTCATTCATTTTGACAGATTCTTTAGAGTGTTGTATGATTTGTTGGCAATAACTTTGATAAAGAAAATTTTAAATCGAAAGAGGCAGCCTTTCCCAGCTTGCCAACTGAGAGTCGCAACTTTACGGAACCCAACAGTGGACACAGAACTGTATCATACTGCGTAGCAAATGCTCAGACAAGCTCAGCATGGGGTGAAAGCGTTATCTATCCTGTGCAGTAACCCAGTATCCCTCAGATCATTCTTCAGACTGCTTCCTGTCTGATGTCACATGGCACTAAAGCAATTAGTGTTAGACTCACCAGTGACCTTGAGAGAGAAACAAAGAGCATTGTCAAGGTAAAAAGAATGCGACTTTCAATTTTATACTCCTTTTGTGCAAAAACAGTGTCTCTAAGGAAGACTTACGATGAGCCTTTTCAAGCCACAAGGGTTATGTCTTATCAGCTGTAAAACAGCATTGAAATCTCTCTCTCTCTCTCTCTCTCTCTCTCTCTCTCTCTCTCTCTCTCACACACACACACACACACACACACACACACACACACCCACACACCAGTTTTCACATCATAGAAAACGGGCTTCAGTTTCACTGATGCACTTTCTGATCATCTCTTGCTGGCATTTAAAAACTCAAAGGAAGATTCTTGAATGTTAGTAAGGTTCTCCTAGCATCTAGAAATAAGTGCTTTGTTTAGAACAATCCTTGCAGAATCATTACAATTATTATCAAAGCCCTTCATGGAAAACTTCAAGGAGAGCACCCCAAGAAGGGAAGACGTGACTGTAGCGTTCTGAGCATTTTCTGTCCTTGTTTCATGGAAAGCAATAGTGCCACACTTGTCAGAAGACCAAGAGAATTTTACCATGCTCACAGTGTCTCAAGGAAGCCCAGGGCATCAGCAGGGCTGGATAAAGGGAATGAGATGTGCCAGCTAGTGCCTCTGTGCCTTCCTCTCTGAGAAGGGTACAAATATTGTCAAGCTACAGTATAGTCAGGCTATTACCAAGGAGAAAAGGCAACCACTAGCAACTGTGTTCATTCAGCTTCAGAATATGCTAATCGGAGAGTTAGCTTACTGAACATGGTTTAATGCTATTCCATGTAAACAACAGGCAGATGAGGATTTTTATGGGCACTGGTGTTTTCTTCAGAGTTTTAATCACTGAACTGTGAAGAGATAGTATCTCATTCCACTCCAATTGTCATAGCTACCACAAACAGGGCGTCACACTCAATATAAACTGATTGCTCATATTTCAAATGGGTAGAGAAGTCCTGGGCCAAGTCACTGGTAAATTTAGAGTCAGGAGAAGGGTCTGCCTTCTAGGTTACACATGTTAACATCCAAGTTCTCATTTGCTGGAAACAGCTGCCTTAGGCTTGAGTCCCTTGATAAGGACTCTGCTGCCTTCTAACCATTGGACTCCGACTCCCTCGTCCTGGTTTCATTGCTTTGGTGTTGCGATTGCAACATTCGAATTCTAAGAAGGATAGAGAACTTTTGGGCCACCATGGCTATAGAGGGCCAGTTAGTCCAGTCAAGAGGTTCAGACATGGTTTCTTTGAAGCTATTTGCTCTTGGTCATATGTGTCAGATAACTGCTATGGGGCAGAAAAATGAAGATAATAAGTTCTTTAAAGATGAGAGGCTCTAGCTTCAGAAGCAGTCTTAGAAGGTAAATAAGCTGGCATTTTCCACATAAGCATCGCCCCCTGGTGTCCATGCAGAGAGGATGCTTCAAGAGCAAGGGTTCTCATTATACTGCCTTGTAAGGTGGAAGGAAGTGATGCTACCCCCAATACCATTTACCCATGTTCTCCTTTCTCCGGGTCTCAGTCCCTAACTGCACTGCTGATAAAGGCAGCTACAGTGTGCAACATCAAACATTCTTAGTGTGTTTAAGAAAGAAATCTCCTTCTACTTCTGAGTGTCCATTATTGACAGACACATTATTAATATTTTCCTGGCAGGGACTTGATCAATTTTCCAGTTCTCTTGAACAAATGAGAATATTGAAATACATTGTTTCAGAGGTTACTGGTTACAGTGACAAAAGTTGTACTGTGTCTCAGGAGGATGTTCATACACTCAGCCAGTTAGTCATTTATATCCACATATACAGATGGAGAGAGGAGTGACAGGCCCTGCTTCACAGCTTCCTGGGCAGGAGGAGTTAAGATTATCCTAGATTCTCAGTACTCACTGCAGAATTGGTATGACCAGATCAGTGTGGTCTGTACCCAGTGGACAGATAACAACTAACAACAATGACGATGACAGCGGAGTTGACACAATGACACAATGGCGAGGACCACATAATGATGATGATTAATTACATCACAGTCAAAAACTCTGTCAAAATAAGATCAAGGATTTATAAACTATGGGAGAAAGAGCCTCACCTTTCTTTTGATTCAAACATTCCAAATGGAGTCTCAGAGATGCTCCTCTGTGAGTCACAGTAGAGCTTCCTGTTGAATGCAGCCTGTTCTTTCAAAAGTATGTGTCATAATGTCAAAATTAGGGGGATATTTAATAATCATAAGATGATGACTAACATTTCTCAAGCTCCCTATATGTTTCCCACTCCTGTATTTAATCTGCAATACAAGTATATTGTTATTACTATAGTAGGCTGAGTGGTACCCTATCCCTTAAGACATGTCCCCTCCAATCTCTAGAATATAGAACGGGGCTTGTTTTCAAAAACACAGCTATTTAGAGAGAAACTATAGGCCTGAAAGTAAGAGCATGCTGGATCATGCAGAGCAAGAGACAGAGTGAAGAGACAGAAGTGAAGAAAGCATTTTATTTTATTTTTGGCTTTTTGAGACAGGGTTTCTCTGTATAGCCCTGGCTGTCCTGGAACTCACTCTGTAGACCAGGCTGGCCTCAAACTCAGAAATCCGCCTGTCTCTGCCTCCCAAGTGTTGGGATTAAAGGCATGCGCCACCAGTGCCCAGCTGAAGAAGGCATTTTAAAGATGGAGGCAGACCCTAGAGTCATATGGTCCAGCCCTCATAATACCTGGTGCTGCTACATACCGGTTGAATGCATCACAGACCTTTTCCCTGAGATAGCATAGGCTTACTGACTTGCTTTCAGACTTTGGCTTGTGACAAGGCAAATTTCAGATATTATAAGCCATCTGGGGTGATCATTTGCCACAGCATCTCAAGGAAACTCATGCATCCTTAAAGTTGAGAAACCTGAAACTCAAGAGAGTTTGAGGTAATTTCCCAGAGCTGTGCAGTTAAGCATTCATGTGTAGAAGTAAGGTCATATTCTAAATGATAGTTTTCCTTACTCCCCTATGCTCCAATCACAATGCCACAGGCTGACTTCCCAGTCTGCACAGCACCTGTTTACCTAACAAGGAAGCAAGAATGCTGAATGTGTGCTGAGGCAGAGTTTCAGGGCAGCTTCAGCCTGCAGAATCAATTTTTGTTTGCATTAAATGAGCCATTAGAGTCTGTACATCAGCAATTTTGTTCATGTGTGGCCTAGCTTCTCAACTGAGGGATAAGACTGTTCTATACTTGGCCCCCACCGGGCCTGTTTTATTCCTCTAATCATAAGTATAATCATCTTTACTCATGCTGGGCAATAATACAACAGAGGATGAACATTAAGTTAAACATATAAAGAGTTTCACTCAAATCAATCAAAGCATCTCATGAAACTAATTTTAGAAAGGCTATCACTAGATAAATTACAGTGGATTTGGAAGCGAACTGAAAGCTTAGACCTTACATTCTTGTTAGAAGAAGCAACCTTTAAACCATTGCACCAAGAGACAGAGATGCCACTGCCTTCCAGTAGAGTAGGCTAAGGACTACAAAGCCCTAAACTCTCTAAGAGTAACAAATTACAATTTTACACTCCAACTAGAACAGGCTGCCTTGCTGTCCCCAGAACCTCCTCAAGTCAGCAATCACTACTGTAAAGTGACATTTGAGAGAAGGTAAAAGAAGATCCCCAATTCAAACAGTGCAGCTGCAGTCTTGAGGATGCAAATGTCAAAGACAGGGGGTGATTTGGTGGGGTGAGAGAGACAGTAGGCAGGGACTTTACAGATACATTGCTAGCCTAGAGACTTAGGGATGCACTGTATAGCACAGAATTTATCCAAGGTATGAGAGTGTAGATTCTTTGATTTGTTGTCTTACAGTTTACTTTGTTGTAGAGGGTGTTGTAGTAAGATGGCAGGAGAACTCGTGGGAAAGGAAACAGAGGTTGCTAGAGACCAGTAGAGATCAAAGAGACCAAATCTGTCCACGATAATCTTGTTTCCCTTTTCCTTGGTCAAAGATAGGAAGATTGTGTGAATTTTAGGAAGGCATCTGATAAGATGTCCAATGTGTTCCTCTAGACATCATTGGAGGGTGGTTTATAGTAGCATGCATCATGGTGCTCTTGGAGCCATTAATTTAAACAAATGCACAAATAAAACCCAAGGCTAGTGTGTGCAAACACTTTTGATGATAACATGAAGCTAGTAGCAAAATTAATGGGTTGAAGTTACCAAGATCCTTAATGTTCTCATATGTAAGAATAGTTTACTCCTCAGTGAAGTCTTAAAGAAGATGCCAGCTAATTTTATAAAAAGATATTTGGGCATCAGTAAGAACTAGCATGAAGTAAGGAACAAAATGTTAAGTTATATTCACAGAATAGTATTTTAAATAAAGAATGGGCTGACAAGATGGCTCAGAAGGTACTTGTCATTAAACCTGATGACCTAGATTAGATCTTCTGGGTCCATATGATAAAAGTCGAGAACCAGCTCTGGTAAGCTGTCCTATGACCTCCACAGGCTCACCAGAATACAAACCAGTAAATAAATAAACAAGTAAATAAAATGAGGTTAAATCTTTAAACAAAGAAGCAAATGGGATTTCTTGTCACGGATTATACTTTGAATACTGTCGTTCCAGAACACATAGTAAGACAGGGATAGACAAACAGCAAGTCATTGAAACAGAAGTAATGGTGTTGAGAAATGTGCCAAGGTAGCAGACAAAGAAGCGTGGTTATCTTTGAAAAGATATGCCCATAGAAGATGCTGCTACAGTTATGTTCAAAAGGTTAAAGCAGCTGGAGCTAGAGAGAGGGCTCAGAGGCTCAGACCTTTGCAGAGGTCCTGGTGTGGTTCTTAGCATCCACATGATGGCTCAAAACCATCTGTAACTTTAGTTCCAAGGGCTCTGCTTCCACAGGTCCTGAAGGCATGTGGTGCATATACAAACAGGCAAGAAAACACTCATACACATAATTTTTTTTTAAATTGGAAAACATTGTGGTCCTTGCCAGTAATACAAACTCCATTCTTTAAGAGCTTCTATTTTTGTAATCGTGTGTCAAAAGCTAAAAAAACCGAAAATGAAACAAAAAAACCCACAACAACAGCAACAAAAAAACCCCCACTTTTATGTTTATGATAATATAATATGTTCGCTATACTTCAAAGGGGTAGACATAAGGCCACTGCTGAAAGTTCATAAGATCTTTTCCAACTCTATCATCTAAAACGTCCTAGACACAAAAGCTTTACCCTGAATGGAATTGTTCATTTATCATAAATGCAATAACCATTTCTTGAGCAAAGATTCTTCATTGTGTGTGGTGCTGTGTGTCTTTAGTAGTTAATAATTGTTCTCCTGAGCCAGTATTCCACCAACATTGGTAGGCTAACTATAAGAACATGTGTGCTTTAAGAAGACCAAAACATCTTAGTTAATGTTTAGCCTTTTTAATACTCAGCTGGCTCTTTTCCCTCAAAATTTGAGAATCTCCTGGGGCATATTTTAAATATCTTATTTAGTAATTTACATTTACGTTGCCTAGGATGATTATCTATATCTTAGATGAAAACTCAGATATTCCTTTTAGTTGTTGTTCTATAAAAAAGAACAACAAAATTTAACCACTTTAATTTAATCATACCAAATCTTTTACTTAAGTCAACCTATTCATTCCAGCATTTCTCCTTACAGGTTCCAAATCATCATCAAAATTTCATGGGGTAACTTCCTAAATTTCCATTAAATTTCCAGTTGGGAACCCTCATCCCACTTCCTCTATTAAGGAGCACAGAACTCTCATTGTGCACTAAAGATCATCAATCACAGAGATAGCGGACAATGGTAAAATTTTAGAAAGTTCTGTAATCGTACAGACTCTGTATTATGGATGAGAGTGAAGGGTAAGGGGTGGGTTATGTAAATGACATGACCCAACTGAAAGCAGAGGTCCAATGATGGCCCCTCACCATCCCATTTGACACCCTACTGTCTGCTCTTTAACAGGCGCTCCCTCAGACTTGAGGTAGAACTGAACCGGACAGCTAGCTGGAACCGTGCTAATGGGACGGTACTGTGTTCTCCCACTAATGGGACGGTACTGTGTTCTCCCACTAATGGGATGGTACTGTGTTCTCCCACTAATGGGACGGTACTGTGTTCTCCCACTAATGGGACGGTACTGTGTTCTCCCACTAATGGGATGGTACTGTGTTCTCCCACTAATGGGATGGTACTGTGTTCTCCCACAAGCTCCCGTTTGCCAGAACCCTCACACAAAATATTTCCACTGAATTTACACTCATTGAGTTTACGCGAAGGGTCTAGTGGTGATAAATTGACATAATCATTCAAAGCTGGAAACCTAAAGAGTTTCAGTCTCTCATATGAGTTCCTGAGGCCAATAGCCAACATAGGAAACACCTAGGAGAAGCGATTTAACGCCCTCTAGGGGAAAAATGCCTGAATAACTAGGTCAACTCACAAGAAAGGGGTCAAGTTAGACTGGGTTGTTAAAATTCTGTCTCCATAGAAAGTTTTGAACTAAGGAGACATATTTGATTTTTATCTAATATATAATATTGTATCAGATCTAAGACACTAATCATTGTAACAAAATATTGACAAATAGCTGATATCATGTACTATAAAAATAAAACTTACATAGGAAGGTGGCTATTGAAACATGTTTGACTGAACTCCCATCGGTAAAAATAATTAGAGGATTTCTTTCTTGGAGAAGTCAAAACACAGGAGCATAAAATATCCATTCAATCCATATTTTTAAGCAATTTAGAGATGGCCTTTGTAACCATCCTTCATGTAAAAACCTGTTTCTTCTTTGAAATGAGTCAAAGCTCTCATTTCTTTTGTTGTGACCAGCAGCAGGTCTATACAGAATAATGCAGGTGAAGAGGACACAGATGAATCCATACAGTAAGGTTTGTTTTAGGAGCAGAGACCTCTCTGACAGCAATCAACTGAAACTTACTAAAAGACCTGTAGCCTTTTTAAAAATTCAGATCAAATACAATGCTTGGGTCCTATAACACTCAATGATGTAATTAATTCCTTCCAACTACTGCTGATGTGATTTCATAGACTCAGAGAAGGGCCTCTGGAGGGCTCTCTTCCTGTTTAGCTGAGGCTCTAGATCTCTCTAAGAGGTGCATCAATTGGCTGTTGCTTAGTAACAAATCACCCAATACTTCAGAAAGCAACACTGTGTTACTGCTGAAGAACTGAGGAGCTGTCTGTCCAATTATGGCAATGAATTTTGTAAGTCCTATATCTTCCGTCTCTCTCCCCCTCTCCCTTTCCCTCTTCCCCTCCCTCTCCCCCTCCCTCTCCTCCTCCCTCCCTCCCTCCCTGAACCCTGTCTTTGTCTCTCTGTCTTTCTCTCTCTCTCTGTGTGTGTATTAATTTCTATCTGTCCAAAGCACTTCATAACTCCAATCAGTTGGCATGGAAATGTACCCTCCTGTGCAGGAAATGGCAAGATTGATGAGAGATGGAGTGGTAGGGATAGGGTGTGTCATGTCATCAATCTATCAAAGTTAACAAAGGCAAGGTAACAAAGTCCTTTTCATTTTTTTGTTAGCACTCAAAATAATGGGTTCCAATATGAAATTTTTATACGTATTTTAATAGCTAATTTTTCTCAGTGCTGCAACCAAATATCTGACTGAGCAGCTTAAGTAGGCAGGGTTTCTTTTAGATCACAGCTTCAGTCCATACAGTCTATCACAGAGGAGAATCAGAGGCAGCTGGGACAACTCGATTGGGAAACGAAGTTCCTGAGACTGTTCCTCACATGGTAATGACTGACCAGGAAACAGGAAACTGACCAATAACCCTCAATGTCTGTCTCCAGTGGTCTATCTCTGCTAGATAGGACCTCTATCCCAAAGGCTTCTCAAACTCCCAGAGCAGCACCATTAGATGGGAAACAAATACTGAAATGCCTGAGCCTGGGGAGAACATGGTATAGTCAGAGTATAAGACTTACATATCATTCCTATGTCTTCCACTTCCATTGTCTCCGCTGGGTACAAATCTCTACGTCAACCAACTAGAGGTGATACATACAAATCAAACACCTACACAAAGGTGTTGACCACCGGTATACATGCCTGACCCAAGTTTTTTTCTAAAGGTGAAAATTGTAGCATTTGAGTCATGTGGCTTACATGGTTCAAGAAATTAACGTTTTAAACAATGGATTTAAATTGAGTCTATTGCTTAAAGTGTGAAAAATGAATCCAGAAAAGGAAATGGATACTTGATGCTGCTGGGCAGTGGTGGCACATGCCTTTAATCCCAGCACTTGGGAGGCAGAGACAGGCAGATTTCTGAGTTTGAGGCCTGCCTGGTCTACAGAGTGAGTTCCAGGACAGCCAGGGCTACACAGAGAAACCCTGTCTCGAAAAGCAAAACAAAACAAAACAAAAGGAAAGAAAAGGAAATGGATGAACATTAGGAGATCAAGGCAGACTCCAAAGCAGGACTTTGCAGTCAAGCAGAAGTCCCCTGGACCTCTTTCTTCCTGGCTAGTGTTCAGCACATATTAAACACACCAGCTCCAATATCCCAATACTCTGTCCTTCACTCCTGGAAACCAAGTCCAAGGCCTAGAAGATGGATTAGTCAACTACCACGAAGGGACATCACAGAAAACATTTCAAGTTTTGGAAGACATACTCAGACTCATTGCAGGGCACTGTTCTCTGTGATAGAGAGCTTGATATGATCTCTGTCTCAGAAGATGCCCCATTCAGAGTCTTATTTATCTCAGCAAGCTGGTCTGAGTGACTCACCGTCTCAAAGACTTCACAACAATGAACATTAGTCGAAATAAAAAGGCACACAACAGTACCGATGTAGTTGTCAAAACGTCTTGTGGCTGTATCAAAGTGGAAAAGATAGACGTCTTAACTCCTTTCCTTGCTCCTGAGAGGAAAGAGCTCAGAGGCCCCAACACAAGCAAACCTATGGGTATTCAGTCCAGATAACCTTAAAGTGGCTACTTTCTCATCTGCCAGAGAGGAAATAAAAGTTTGAAATCAAGTTAACTTACACAGAATACCTTAAATAGCTTAATTCTTAAAGTGTGTTGAATACGGCCGTCAAGGCCACCAGGAAGTATGGTGTGCACTGGAAGTCATTGCTCACCGGAAGTCATCTGCAGTTATGACTTGCAGGACCTGTGTGGTTTCTTTTGTGATAAAATGTTCACATTGGAAGGTTTGAATGTTGATTTTTTTTTAAAAAAAAAAAAAAACCTTTAAAACCAAACACAGTTTCACAATCCTGGGTTTCAAAGAGAAGGCCCGTAACTTCTGTCAAGAAACTCAAGCCATGTCAAGAGCAGATCTGGAAGCTGGAACATCAGGCAACTAACGGGCAAACCATATCAGTATACAAGATACCACAGGCCTAAGTTCTTCTGAAATAAAGCTGCAGAAAGCTGCAGCTGCTGCACGGCAGAAGCTCCCAAAAGCCCGGCCAAGGCTCAGCAGTAGACAGCTTGCCTCACATGGGTGAAATCCTAGGCTCTATCTTCAGATGTGGGAAAGGAAAGAGAGACAGAATGAAAACAATATGTGCTGCTCACAGGATGTGCCCAAAGAGAAAACCGCAGCAGGGCAGACTCCATGCAGACATACATGGCCCGGTAGAAGAGCAACAAAGCCCCTGCTAAAGCCACTGAGCAGGAAGTACGAGTAGGACCTGACGGTGATGTCACACTGTACGACATCATTGCTACCAAGAACAATGCAATATTAGTACACCTTGCGTCCAGGTTTCTCAGGAAATACTCCATTTATTCCGACTTGCTGTTCAAAGCAGGATAAAACCACTCCCTCCAGTTACACCAAAGGGAACTTGGAATACAGACACTAAGATTTGACACGGGCTGTGTTGAAAGTTGATGGTTAAAGACTCTCCATCTGGTTTTCATAACTACTCGGGTCCAAAGCATGATGGACAGCAATCAGACTTGATTCCTTCACAGCAACTGGAGGCAAGAATTATTCTGAACAATGCTTTGGTTTAAAAAGGAGGTCTGGAAAACATTGGCAGGCATGCCTGTGCACTAGTCCAGGAGAATACATACAGCAACCCAAAGATGTTCCTAAGCTTTTTTCCACTTCAGCCATAATATCATACTGAATTCCATCTGCCTCCACTTGATTCGCAAATTAAAGACAACTCCTTAATCCTTTAATGTATTTATAAGGTAACGTGTTTTCTCTGTTTTACATTCCATAGCTGAAAAACCAGAACGCGAAGAGGACTCTAATTTTACATCGGAACATCAGATAGGCCAAATGAGTTCCTGGAACATGCCGGAAGCTCAGGAAGTGCTCCCAATTTTGGTACTCACTTATCTCATTGAATACCTGTAACTAATAACCATAAGAACGTGAGGCATGAGGGGAGCAATGCTCTGCAGACAACACAATTCATCCCTTGTCTTTTAAAAATAATCTTCATTAAAAAAAGCACACAAATTAGCTGTGGTGGCGATGGCCTCCAGTTCTTAGAGAGAGAAGGTCGCAGCTGTTTAAGGCTCTCCTGTTAATGGGGATCACATGGAAGCCCTGGGCGTGTAAGAAAACATAGATATATATTCCCTTGACCAGCTTCCATAGGGTTAAATGAAATCTCAGTCCTGATCAATACTTGGAGTTGAATCACATCACAGACACTGTGAAGTTCATCATCTGGTTAAGATCAAACTCTGCTTCTTTTTACTCAAAGAGCAGAATTTTTAGCTCTCACTAGGAAAAGAGCCATTTCTCTGTTGGATGAAGAGAATCATCAGAGTCTGCCAACTGCAAATATCCCTTGATTACTCAAAAGTACATTTATTGTTATTTTTATGTGATACTCGAGTGGTGGCAAGAATTGCCAGCCTCCAAAATAGGCCACTAGGTTATTTTATTCTCTTTTCTGTGGACTTCAGTAAACTGCTACTTAGACAATAGCAACAATTTAATAATTCAAAATTTCCCAGAGGTCAGCCATGATAAAAAAATGTTATTTGTAATAACAAATATGAAATACAGCTTAAAGGCTCAACAGAGGGGGAAAATGTCGACAGCTGAAGGAAAAAAATTCCCCATATTAAGTATACATTTTAAACCATCTTATTCTTTGTCCCTGGGAATTTTTTTATGATGTCATTTATTCTCTAGGGATAGCAGATGTCAGGGAAGTCCAAAAATTTCTCTTAAATATCTTTTGGAATTAAAAAGAAATTTGAGTTAGAATTTTGGACATTTCTTTGTTAATAAAAAGTTTGGTTGATTAAAAAAATTCAATTAATTGGAAGAATGTTCCTGTTAGAGGTTTTTAAATTTTAAAATGTGTTATATATTAAAATGTTATTACTAAGTCTATTCTTTAGTTTGTAATGGTGAGATTAAATCTTACATTTACTATGAAGTTTGCTATTAAACTTTAGTTTGTGCATGTACAGAGGTTGCTCTGCACTTTACTCTGGGATGCCCACCACAGCTTAAACACGCACCCTCTTATTTTGGGCTTTTGTTATTTATGAGTTCTATACATCCTTTTTCCTGCTAGTTGTAGCACAGCTAAAGTGATAAATTTTCTCTTTCATACCTTTAGTATCTTGATCACTCTTAGCTTGGTCATGTGTGGATTTAGTATTTTCTTAAGTTTTAGGTTCCCTTTAGAGTTTAGTCTCACTTGAATTTTCTTCTTTAATATCAGGTATGAAATTTTCATGTGTATGACATCCACTTGGTTCATTTAAGAATGTCTGTGTTCATTCGTGCTACCATTTTTACCAACACTGTTAAGAATCTGCTTCTTGGCATGTGTGTGTGAGTGTGTGAGTCTGAGTGTGTGTGTGTGAGCTTATGTGTGTACAAGTGGCTGCACATGCGTGTGCATGTGAAGAGCAGAGGACAACTTTGAGTATCATCCTTCAGGAGCTATTCACTTTGCTTTTGGAGACAGGGTCTCTCACTGGACTGGAGCTCTCAAATGCATCATATATAGAAGGTATTTGGGGCTGAAGAGATGCCTTACCAGTTAATAACACGGAGTTACAGCTTCTCTTTTAGAGGACATAGGTTCAGTTCTCAAGTACATGTTCACAACTGTCTATAACTTTAGTCCCATGAGTACCTGACACTCTTTTCTGGTCTTCCTTGCACTGCACACACATGGTGCACAGACACACTCAGACACATAATAATATGCATAAAAATTGAAATCTAAAATTCTTTAAATTATTATTATATGCTTAAAATAAGGGACAGTTTTAGAGCCTGGTTCAGTGGTTCAAAACAGACACTGCTCTTACAGAGGACCTGATTTTGGGTTCCAGCACCCATGCTAGGCTCCTTAAAATTGCCTGTAACTCCAGATCCATTCTGGCTTCCTTGGGCATTATAGTGACTTGAATATGCCCCACTCTACATACAAACATATATAGACAGACAGACAGACAGACAGACAGACAGACAAGCACACACACATTTTAAACAATAAAATATTTTTAAAAGTAATTTTAAATAAATATTGTGGAATTTTTTATGAACAGGAAAGCAAATATATAATTAAAATGCAGGTGGTGATATATTTTTTAAAGTACCAAATATGATAAATCCCTTTCCTTATAATATTTAAGTCTCCCAAGCTCTAGCTCAAAGAGGTGACTTGCAATTAAACCAGAAAAAAAAAAAAAAGCTTCAAAAGAAATGTCCTAGTCTAAGCTGTTATTCAGTAATTCCATCTTCATGAAATAGCGAGCGAAGAGAGGGCCAGTCGCTTCTGCTCGGGGCCTTCTGCAGGTGCTTTCTACGCTTTGGGATTTCCACCTTGTCAAAAATTAGTTTAGGATGAAATCAGCCCTCCAAATTCTATTTGGAAGGTTTCTTAGCCCCTGGGAAGATCCTGCTATGTACACTAAGATCTTCATATTCTATAGGTAGAACTAGAAATAAAGATGACATTGGGTAGTTGGCAGTGGGGGTGACAGAGAGAGGGAGAGAAGAGGGGACTTGAATTTGTATGCTATTTGCACAAAACACTTAAGATAATTTAATTATTCAACATGACTACTTCTCTATCTTGTCCATCTTATTTTGATTTCTAAACTGAACTTGTTAGTAAATTTTTTTTTCTTTGACCATGGATGGCCATGGAAGTCAGTAACTGAAATATGCCTGCTGGTAAAGGGAACATAAATATGTGAAGAGGAAGTGCTAGGCTAGGGTTGCTGAATGTGCTTATGCTGGCTCTCCTTTTAGAGGCCCCTAATGAAGTTAGGTTAATCATTGATGAAATCATCTACAGAATTCAAGTAAAAAAAAAAAAAAAAAACCTTGTGATGAGTGAGTTATCCTGGTAATCCTGGTTTGGGTCATCATTTTATTTATAATTGCATCTGCTTTTTGTTAACTCTGCCAACAAAAAACAGAGGCCACTTTAAATCAGTTACTCTGTTTACAGTGACAGCATAGTTGGCTCATATGTGTGCAACAACCACTAGTTGTCAAGTTTTTCAATAGCAAAAAATAAGCTTTAAGCAAATATAAAATGACATGGCATCCAGTGTGCTTTGCAAATGACATATTTGTGTATTTTTTTAAAAAGAGCACCGTGCATCTGGAAACATTTCATAATTTTTGTCTTGCAAGCATTTCTTCTTCTCTATTCAAGTCTGAATATCACATCAACCATTGGACCCAATAATTCATGTGTTTTCCTGCCAGCTGAAGGGGAGAGATGCTCACCCAGGGTAGTGTAGAGTCAGCCGCCATTTCTAGAAGGCTTAAATCAAAGTACGGGTTGTTCTCAACATCAACTCCTCTCTAGAGGAGTAGTCCTCAGAGAAGGAAAACAAGTTGTCATTGGAAGTAGAGAAGCTCTATGCCTTTTCGAGATGTCATATAGATATTTCTAGATCTCTGATACCAATAGCAAGTATCTTCTAAAGCAGTTGCACATCTTCTAAGCCCCTTTTAACGGATTGTTCAAATGACCTTGAGAGGTCAGTTAGAGAAGGGAAAGAGCCTCAGAGCTGGAACACAGTGATCCCTCTCAGCATCTGCTCTTTCATGTTCTAGGCATGAATCCCTTTACAGCTTCAGGACCCCTGCTATGATGTGGAAGACTGGGAATGAGCTCCTGCTGCCACTCTAACCATGGTGATATGATTGTTTCCTGAGCCTATATGGAGAGTTACCACACTCCCCAAGGAAAATAGGCTCTGGGTTCCTGAGATCTGAAACAGACTCTCATGGTTAAGTAAAAGAAGACAACTGTAAATTTGAGGACTGGCAGCTTCAAAGCTCAAGAGAGTGTGGTTTAATTTTTTTCCTGGCTAAGATACAAGTCCTCAGCCTAGTCCCACTGCAGCCTCCTAGGCTCCTGCCTGGTCCTTTTCTTTGTACCCATTTGGATCATTCTGGCATCTGCCTCATCCAAACCCCAATTCCCTTTGTCCCACTGGGTCCTTATCTACCCCACTCCTACTTTTTCTGACAGCATCCTGGTCTCATTTCCCTAATGCCAGATCTCATATTCTGAAGCTGAGTGTTTATTCTTTCATCATTGGAAGCTGCTGCAACATGAGGGTAAAAAAATGATCAAAACTTCAGTCCTTGGTCTGAAAAGCATTGGTGTGGTGATTTCATGGTTATTAAGCTAAGGATCAGCAGCCAAAATCAGAGTATGAATTAGGTTGTTTCCCATGCGTTCCGGCCAGCTATGTGACCAATTGTCAAAGCTGAGCCAACAGGCTGAGCCCCTTAAGACATGGATATACATTTCAAGCATGTTTGCAGCCCAAGTATTTTCTCAAGAATTAAGGACATAGGACTCCGGCTCATGGGAAGAAATACGAACCCAACACATACCTGTTTTTCAAACACACAGAACACTCAGCTCCGAAGCCTTTCATAATATAAGAACTGCCAACAGCATACTCTTATTTTCCCCTTCCAGTCTAGAACACTCCCATTAATGATTCATAAGTGAATGGTCTAAAGATAGACACGAAAATATAAAATATCTTAAAAGGGAAGTCATAACACTTTTTACTGTATGTACTTGACATTTTATTGGGAATGATATATGCAATAATGCTCATCTATTGTCTATACAGCCTAAGGAGCAGAACAGATGAGCCATCATGAAGACAGAGATAAAATGCGGTGGACACATTGGTGAAGGAGTAGAAATACAATGAGCTAATGTGAAACAGAGTCTGCTTCCTGCTAAACAATGAGCAACCAACTCTTCTTAAAAAGAAAATTTTTCCTATATGTTTCTCATTATGATTATTCTGTAAAAAAAAAAAAATGTGTACTTTAGAACACTGCTTAGAAGAACAAAAGTTACCCGGATGATTGTGATGCCCTCTGGGAGATTTCTGTTCTCTGAGTAGAGGTAACTATTTTAAATTACCAGAGGGCAATTTGCCTGCTCAATGGCAGTTGCAAGATGATGCAATTTTCTAAACTATATCCCAAGCATCTCAAAATGAGATAAGGCAAACATTGCTTGCCACCATTTAGAAAAAGCTGCACTTCCAGAAAATGTAGTTTCTGACATACATTAGAACATTCACTTAGTAACAGAAATGGCTTGCATTCCTAAGGATCTTGTGTTACATATGCACACACATGCACACAAGAAACACACACACACACACACACACACACACACACACATACACGTACACACACTTCTTTCTTTGATGTAAAAGCAGCTTTCAAAATGTGTCAAAATGCATATAAGACACAGAATATTATTTATATAGCCTGGTTCTCAGAACATCTCTAAAGATATTACACATCTACTTTCAGGAACTACACTTTGTGGAGGAGAGTTAGACAAGGATTTGCTGAAATCAGGAGTTGTAGAACTTAGCTTTAGAGGAAAATACAAATACTGTTTTGCTCAGTAGTGTGTACCTTATCAAGTACATATCCCCTGTCCAAATCATATTTCAGTGTAAGAATGTGGTAAGCTGGACCTGTGTCTGATGAGCATTCCACTAAATAGTATTTTTCAACAACAAGAGAAAAAATAGAAATGAGTGTAGTCTGTGTCTAACACACAATGTTGCAGGTAACAAGTAGGTGGTGAAATGCCAGGAAAATTATCATTTCATCAATCTTTCCTGCTCACACCTGTTAAGCCTATGCGTGTGTTCCCCCACTCCATCCTGTGGCACTGCCTACCTCAGGATGGCCACTCATGATTACTTATTCCTACAGACATCCCGCATTATTTTTTAAAAGCTAACTGTTATTTTTTTAAATGTGTCAGTCAAGAAGTGAAGGAAATTTCAAGAAAAGAAATTGAGATTGGGACATTGCACAAAAGCTGTGTCCCCTCCAGGGCTTGGAACAGTTCTGTTTTCCTGGAAGTCTTGCACTATTGGGTTCTCTAAGAATCCCCCAACATTGAGGGATTTCAGATTTCCTGACTTTGCACTTTTGTTACCTAACTTGATTGAGGCAGAAGTAGAAGAAAGAACCAGATGGCATTGTCTGTTTGTTTGTGTGCCATTTAAATGCGAAGTGCTCCCCTGAACACTGGATTCCCAGTTAGGGGTGCTGTTTGGGGAGATGATACAACCTTGCTGGACAAAGTGCACCACTGGGGCTTGGAGAGCTCATAGCTCTCCAAGAGCTTTGCTCCACTCCCAGTTCATTCTCTCTGATTTGTGCTCGCTCGCTGGTGAAGAAATGGTCTTCTCAATGGCCTGGTCCGGCCTCCAGGCCTGCTGCTTGCTATCAGTGCCACCCCACCATGATGGAATTTTATCCCTACTGGAACCATAAGCCAAAAATAACTCTCTCTTTAGGTTGCATAGGTCATGATATTCTAATCACTCTATAGTGTTGGAGGATGGTTTTGTGCACTGCGTATTCAGATGCTGATCACTGTGACCAGAGATCTGGTTGCACTTCAGACATTGGTATTGTTGAGCATCTCTTGTTTTGATGTGGTGTGAAAATTGTTTTCGCTTAATCAAGAGCTGATCAGCCAATAGGTGGACAAGAGAAGAGGAGGTGGGGATTTCTGATCCCAGTGAAGGGGTTCCAGGTGGAAAGTGGAGAGATAGAGGGAAGGAGAGAGAGAGAGACAGAGACAGACAGAGAGAGAGAGACACAGAGAGACTGAGACAGACAAAGAAACAGAAACAGACAGAGACAGAGACAGACAGAGCAAGACTAAGATCTCAGGTGATGCCTCTTGGCTGGAAGTTTCTGGGAAGTAGTTCAGGCCAGCATGGTTGGGTTAGAATAGATGAGAACCCTGCCCAGCTACAGTTCATGAAGCTTTTTAACAAATATACCATGTCTCTCCGTGTCATTATTTCAGAGCTAGGGTGGGTGTAGAAAGGCTCGTAACTTTTACACTATGGAAGACAACTAATATAGCTTTGTAAAAGTCCTCCTCCCCAGTTCTCTCCTGAGACATACAGATTTCAGTGCCTGGTCCCTTCAGTATTCCTAATAGCCAGAGACAGATTCATCATACTACAATGCTGGAAGAGTCTGAAGCTCATCAGGTAACACAAAGAAGGGACTCACACATTAAATAGCTTACAGTAAGAAGTTATGAATATTTCCATTCCAATAAGCTAATGCTCATGAGCTTTGTGGAGAAAGTGCTTGGTCTTTTTGACCTTAGGGTGAACTGATAATAATGTTCAGGGTTGTGAGACAGGCTAAGTAACTGCTTAATCACTGAGCTCCCCATCCAGCCCTGCTGTTTTTCCAAATCAAGTTAGATTTTATACTTAGTCATATTAGATCATACTTTTCCTAATTATGCATTTTCCCATTCTGACTTTAAAATTATAGCACTCTAATGTCAATACCCATGTGCAGGGGTGTGCACCCACAGAGCACAGTAGGTTACAATATAGTGGCTAAATTGTGAGGTTTGGAATTGCGATTGTAACTGTTTTAAAATGGTTTATCTTGAGCAAGTCACAGAACAACTCCGTGCTACTTCTCTTACTGGATCACATTGGAATTGGCTGTTCAAATTTGGCCCAGGAGCCATTAACCTCTTCCTGGACCATTTCATTTGGCTACCCAGAACAAGTACAATGGGGCCTTTAACCATCCCCAAGTCATACTTCTTACCCATAGCATCCCTATGGTAGTAAAAATCGAATCCTTTACATGAACCTCACCTCTAGCCACAAATTTTCATAGACATGTAGAATGTCATCCTTAACCAAGTATTAAAGTCACAGAGAGCTTTCTAAAAGGCTCCTAAGTTCTACCACCAGAATCTCTTTCTGAGAAAATTCTAAAGCGTTGAAATTTCAATCTCTGGTAAAGGCTTGAAGTTCTATACTTCTTAACTAGGATTCAATGTGCAATTCAGTTTGATTTAAATAAAGCGGCATTTGTCCAAGAAATGGCTTGGAGCCAGGAAAGTTGTGTAGCTTAAATATCTCTTTTGTCCCTAGTTTTAGGGGAAAAAAATTGGAATACTTGAAAATTTCTTAAGTGAAGACACCTGCTTGTGTTTCCTGCTGTTACTCTCATTATAAGGATATTTCACAGACTCCTTTGTCATGAGAACTGATAATATGGATTGGTTGGTAGTGAGCATTGAACTCCAAAAAGCTGGTGATGGAAGGGGTCCTCTGTTGAATTACCACCATACTCTTGAGGAAATATTAACATGACTTCAAAATACAACTTGAATAAAATCGATACACTTGCTTTTACAAAATAATCTCTAATATTTTAAATATTCAAGCTGTAGTAAGATTGAGTATCTCTCCTTCTGCTGAGGCTAGACAAGGCAGCCCAGTTAAAGGAAAGGATCCAAAGGCAGGCAATGCAGTCAGAGACGGCCCCTGCTCCCGTTTTAGGAACCCCACATGAAGACCCAACTGTACAACTGTTACATATGTGCAGATGGCCTAGATACACCCCATTCATGCTCTCTGGTTGGCAGTGCCATCTCTAAGAGCCACTAAGGACCCAGGTTAGTTGATTTTGTAGGTTTTATTATGGTGTCTTTGACACCTATGGCTCCTTCAATCCTTCTTCCCCCTCCCCTCCATAGGATTCCTCAAGCTCCATCTAATGTCTGGCTGTGGGTCTCTGCATCAGTTTCCATCAGCTGTTGGGTGACGCCTCTCTGATGGCTCATTGATACCCATGTGAGGAGAAATGGAGGGTGGGTGGGTGGGTGTAGGGTAAGTGAGAGGG
>NW_022196896.1:106403276-106421520 GCF_008632895.1 Mastomys coucha
AGGAGGGGAGAGGGGAAGCAGCAGTAAAGTAAATAAGTAACTTAATCAACTAAAAGAAATGAGAGAGAGAGAGAGAGAGACAGAGAGAGAGACAGAGAGAGAGAGAGAGAGAGACAGAGAGAGAAAGAGAGACGGAGACAAAGAGACAGAGACAGAGACAAAGACAGAGAGACAGAGAGGCAGAGAACACGCTATTGAAACAGTTAAAAGTTGTTTGAAGCTATTGAAGGTTTGTTATATAGGTAACTGGAATATAACTGCTATATTTTTTATCTAGTAGAAAAATTCATTTTCACTTAACTATGCAAAGCTGGAAAAACTTTCCTTAGCCTTTTGTGTTAAAATATTGAGTATGAATGGATCATATAATTATAAAGCAAGATTACTATAGCAAAAACATATAATATTCTAAACATTCTCTTTGCTGTCTAATGCAAATCATTCAAGACCAAATTGTGCAAAAGAGCAAGGTAACATGTACAAAGGTCCTTTACCCTTTAAGCAGGGAGATGGAAATGTAAAGAGCCATGCTACAGCATCTTCTACTTGCCAAACTCTCAAAACCCCAAGTCAGACAATAAGTATAGTGTCAAGGCAGTAGCACAAAGATACAAAGAGATGCTTTCATGGGCCATGAGAGTGGGAAGTGACAATTCCTTTCTGGGGTATTTCCTTTTTCTTTTCCTTATGTATTGTCACTGTACATTGCCACTGTATTCAGACATACCAGAAGAGGGCATCAGATCCCATTACAGATGGTTGTGAGCTACCATGTCATTGCTGGGAATTGAACTCAGGACCTCTGGAAGAACAGTCAGTGCTCTTAACCGATGAGCCATCTTTCCAGACCTCTAGGATGTTTCTAAGGTGGAAGAAGAGTTTGCTCTAGGGAATCCATGTCTGTGCATAAGAAGGTTTAGAAAGCAATGTTAATTAAAGCAATAGATGCAAATTAACGAGGTGGAAGTGGCTTAGACATAATTCACATTCCCAGCTGCTTCAGGATTGTGCCATTGGTAAATGCTGAAGCTCATGAGAGCCAAAGCTGTCACAAGAAATGTGACACAATATGATGCAAAGGCAGCTGTCACAATAAAGTCATATCTGGCACAACTGAAGCTCCCTGGACTCAGTAGCTTCCCAGGGTGTCAGAGAAGATTCCTTGAGATGAAAAGTGAGAGCAAATCTAAAAAGCAGATTCTACAGATAGGAGCATTCTGGGTAGGAGGAAGACCAAAGATGAGGGCTATGGCTAGAAGGTGTATTCCATATACAAATGCTCAAATGTGGCACATGGACCTTGGCCCAAGACAGCAAGGGGATAATGGATTATTTTTCAGTGGTAGCAATGGGAAGATTTATTATGTCTTCATATTTCTCCAACCACAGAATAACTTGTAGAAATTTAATGTTCAGGGCTTGTTGGGGTTGGGGGGGGGGAAGGAAGGGTAGGATTTGCATGGCTCAGATGGTAAACTACTCATATCCCAAGCATGAGAACCTGAGTACAGAAAATTATCCATGCATGATCAAGTATACTTGTAATTCCAGTGTTAGAAGAGCTGAAGACAGACATGGCCCAAGGCTGACTGGCCAGTTAGTCTTGCTGACATACATACAAGAAAACACACACACACACACACCATACTCACACACACACACACACACACACACACACACACACACTAACACATACAAATCATACACAGACACACCGTACACATACCATATACCCCCACACACACAAAACATACATACACACCACACACATATACACATATACACCATATATACTCACACACACACACACACCTCATAGGCATGGCATACACACAAACACACACATACACACACATGCCACACAATACACACACTCAAACACAACTCATACAGATAGTACACACAAAAACACATGCAATATACACACACCACATAACACACATACACGTACTCACAAATTTAATATCTAATGGAATGATTCATCACAACTGGGGGGGGTAGTATTTCAAAAGGAAAGAAATGCTAATAACTAAAAACTTCAAGTTAGAGATAATAGGTTCTGCTTTGTAAAAATCTAAAGAAATTACAGGTCCAAGATGCATTATTTTTTCCTCCATAGTCTGTTATCTCACTGAGAGGCAATAATTAAAATGAGGCCCTTTAAAAGGCATCTGAATCTATTTTATTTTTTCAAAGGCATTGACCTTGAATGCATGGGCTCTTGTTTCCAGAGAGCAGGTACTCATCAAAGCATGTAAGTAAGGCAAAAAAAGAAATGCTTATTATAATTCGTGCCCTTTTTAGGAATGGCATGAAATGTTTAGAGAATTTAAAAGAGCCATAATAATACATATGTTTCTGCCTGTCCATCAACCAGAGATCATACATGAAGCTGTGATAAAGTTATAGCTTTCTGATAAGACAGGGCAGTGGTTGTGTGATTACGGTGAAGGTAACTAATGTATTTGCAGTGCTATGGAAACATAAAAGAAGCTGAGACCAATTAGGAACAAGGGGAGGTGGCAAGGAGATGGAGTAAATACTGACAATGTGATGGTAAATCTCATTTTCAAATCAATCGGACTTATAGTCAGTACCAGGCATGTCTATGAGAGCATCTTCCAAGAGGTTTAAACGAGGAATGAATACCCATACTGATAGCAGGTGACCCTGTCCCGATGACTTGTGATCCCTGACTGTTTCTTCCACTTTACCTTAGGACCAGAAAGCAGTTCCTGGGGAATAATTTGTTCCTTTAGTGTATTTCTGAGCATCTTTTGTTCTCAAAGACATCTGTTCCAAATCCCTAGAGCCTATGAATGTACTTGCATAGAAAAGGGGGCATTGCAGATGTATTTAGGATGACAGGCCTGGGTATCATGAGATGTTCAAGGTCATGGCATGAATCTTTATCAGCAAAAGAGAAAAGCAGAAGAAAGGGTCAAAGAGATTATGACATATAATGAACTTGACCCATGGTGGTTTGCTTTGACAATGGAAGAAGGAGCCATGGTCAAGGAGGCTGACTTCAGTCTACATTCAACAAAATAGGGACTTCCACCCAACAACTCAAGGATCTGAATCCCAGGACAACCAAAATGAGCACAGAACACATTTTCCTTGAAGTCCTTCAGAAAGAGACACAGCCCTGGCTAACGGCTTGACCATAACCAGATGAGATCTTGTCTTAGTCAGGGCTTGTATTCCTGCACAAAACATCATGACCAAGAAGTGAGTTGGGAAGGAAAGCATTTATATAGCTTACATTTCCAGACTGTTGTTCATCACCATAGGAAGACAGGACAGGAACTCACACAGGGAAGGAACTTGGAGTCAGGAGCTGACACAGAGGCCATGGAGGGGTGCTGTTTACTGGCTTGCTTCCCCTGGCTTGCTCAGCCTGCTTTCTTATAGAATACAGTAGCACCAGCCCAGGGATGGCACCACTCACAATGGGCTCCCAGCTTTGATCACTAATTGAGAAAATGCCTTACACCTGGATCTCAGGGAGGCATTTCCTCAAGGGAGGCTCCTTTTTCTGTGATAACTCCAGCTCATGTCAAGTTGACACACAAAACTAGCCAGGACAGACATTTACCATCTTCTCGCCTGTATGAAACATCAGAGCTATTTAGCACCAGGTTTGTAGTCATTGGTTATAGAAGCAACAGAAATCTATTCACAAAATCCAAATCCTGCCATGCCAGGTTCAGCCAAGTCTCACTCAGTTCTCAGGACCCTGAGAGATCAGGTGTAGTCATTTAGATTGAGTGACCTAAAAAGTCAGCTAGAAGGAATGGCTCAAACCCAAGAGTACATTCACAACCTTCCTACATTTATGGAGTAAGAGATTCATGTTCTCAACTGGATGACAAATGCACTCACATTTGTAAGACATATGTACAGAGTCTCACCAAACGACAGGGAATAGAGACCTGTTCAAGATGTGAGTAGGTCTGTACACGCATCTTAGATGGATTCAGACTACTGAAGCTCCTTGTCGAGCAGTCCCCTACTGGATGGAAAGCCCCTACACTTTCACTGGAGAGTCCAAGGAAAAAAACAAGCAGAGTTATCTAACTCCCCTTTATCACACTCACTGTTACAGATGTTGCACATGGCCTATAGAGGAGAGGCACAGGGCTAAAAACTGTCACGTGACCCTGTAACCCTGAGCACATCCCTCCCTCCTTCCTGTGGCTTAGATTCCTTTCTCTTTCAGATGCATTTTCCCTTTGGATTTAAATGTTTAGTGTTGTAGAATATTGAGGAGTTTCACATAGTTTTCCTTGTTCACAGCATAAACTTTAGGTTGTACTTGCATATAAAGTTGCCGGCAGAAAAAAAATTTCACCTAAAACTTAAATGCCTAAACACACATTAAAATTTAAGTATTCAATATTAGCTAAGGTTTATGTCACAAGACATTTTGTAAAGACACAAGCGCTTCAAATAAACACCCAGAAAGTGCAGCCGTTGTTGGTATTCTGCCTGGACTCCACCGCACAGTTACCTGGCAACAGCAAGCCTGGCCCACTATAAGAGGCTCTGCTTGCCCCCTCCTCTCTGTCTTTTATACTCTTACTCCTCTTTCTCTCCATTGCCTCTTGCCCTCTTACTCCCCTTCTCTCTCCATTCCCTTCCCTCCTCTCTCCATGTGGTCATGGCCAACCTCTACTTCTCTACTCCCTCATTCTTTCTGCCTTTCTTTGTTTCTGCTACCCTCTTAATTCCCCTCCCCATGGCCTAAATAAACTTTATTCTATACTATAGCATCATGTGGCTGATCTCTCATGGGGAGGAGTGCCTTGGCATGGACCTGCTGAGGCACCCCCTTTCCCGATACCTCACCACACTCCCATTGAACATATCTTAATATTTCTTTATCTTTTTATGAGCACAACAGCTGTATTATCGGTGAGCAGTGAGACTGTGGGCAATTATTAATTTTTTCTTTAGTTATTAAATTAATAAAAACCACAGCATTTCCTAAGAGTGCAAAAACCTGCGATGTATCAAAAAGCAGAACTCTAAAACTGGAGGCAGTGTAATGAGTACAACATTCAGGAACATTGTCTACCCTCAAGAAAGAAAGACACGTGATCAGTATAGATAATAGGAATTAAATAGGATTGTGTTCACTGATGACCTCACACTACTCTGGGAAATCTACTATCCCCAAACTTGCCCTTGTATTTTAATCTCGAGTACGTTCCATTATGATCCTGGAAACAAATGGCTATCCACACTCTGTGGCCCCTGGATTCCTCCATTTTAATCAGTTATTCTCTGCTAACAGCAGACAAGACACTAATACTCTAGGCCAATCAGCAAGCCCTGCGTGTGCCACTTGGTGACCAAGGCAAGGTGCTGGGGTCAACACCTGTATGGGCCAAGGCTTGTGCCTCACACCAGAAGCCAAGTGTGAACATACCCAGGAATTCTGCTCCTGTGATACCGGGCACTTTGGTTTCTTTTTCATATGCCCAATCTGTCTTATACCATTTCCATGTGTGACTTTTTTTTCACATTTGAGGACTGCTTATTAAGCACCTACTGTGTGCCAGGATTTTGCTGCCCTGGGAAAAAGAGATGCAATAACCACATGTCTGAGCTTGAAAGTCTGTAGACTATTGGAACTGTCAGAAGAAAAAGAAAACAATCTGCATCTTTTCCTCTAATCCCAAAGAATCAATACAAACAAGCATCATTTAGATTGTGCCCTGACAGACGTCGTTTAAGCAGTTCTAGAGATCAGCCTTTCAGTAGTCATCTCCAAACATCTAAATATCATCTCTAACACCCTAGCCTCTGCCCTCTGCACAGTTCATGGGAATACAGTTCATTCCCACTCTGAAGTGAACACACTGTAGGTACCACGCCCTGTGTCAGTGTGGCTGCAAGTGGGACTAGCCAGACTACAGACTATGGTTGATAAAGAAATAGACTCCTCAACCTCTCTGAAACCACACTATGCTTAGAGTAAGTCATATTAGTCAGAGAGACAAAAACAACTTTGAAAGAGTGAGAGAGAGCAAGAGAGCAAGAGAATGGAAAGAGAATTGAGAGGGCAAGAGAGAGAGAGAGAGAGAGAGAGAGAGAGAGAGAGAGAGAGAGAGAGAGACAGAGACAAAGACAGAGAGAGAGACAAAAGGAGACAGAGAGACAGCAAGACAGAGAGAGACAGAGATAGAGACAGAGACAGAGAGAGATAGAGAGACAAAGATAGAGAGACAGAGAGAGACAGAGGCAGAGAGAGACAAGTAGAGATAGAGACAGAGAGACAGACAGAGACAGAGACAGAGAGACAGACAGAGACAGAGACAGAGAGACAGAGATAGAGAGACAGAGATAGAGAGACACAGAGAGACAGAGACAGAGAGAGACAGAGATAGAGAGACAGAGATAGAGAGACACACAGAGAGACAGAGACAGAGAGAGACAGAGATAGAGAGACAAACAGAGAGACAGAGACAGAGAGAGACAGAGAGAGACAGAGAGACAGAGAGAGACACAGAGAGAGACAGGCAGAGAGAGAGACACACAGAGGGACAGAGACAGAGAGAGACAGAGAGACAGAGAGAGACACAGAGAGAGACAGGCAGAGAGAGAGAGAGAGACAGAGACAGAGAGAGAGAGAGAGAGAGAGAGAGAGAGAGAGAAGCTCTCATTGCCTGATCAGTGGTTAACAGGGTAGGGTAGACCTGGACAGGGGGAACCATCCCCAATTTTATTTCTTTTTTTTTTAAATTAATTAGTTATTTTATTTATTTTCACCCCAAATGTTGCTCCCCTCTGGGTCCCCCTTCACAGAGTTTTCTCCCCATTTCTCCTTCCCTTCACCTCTGAAAGGCCATCCCCTACCCCTGGGTATTCCCACCTCCACACTGGAGCATCAAATCTCTACAGGATTAGGAACATCTTCTCCCACTGAAGCCAAACAAGGCAGCCCTCTGCTACATATGTACCTAGGGCCTCAGACCAATCTTTATTTGCTCTTTGGTTTGTGGCTCAGAGCCACATTTTTTTCTGTCAGCCATGTCGATGGAAGGTTTCCCCAAGACCATCGGAGTCCTTTAAAGGATGCTCTCTGACTGAAGTGAATCTTTCCCTTCTCTAAGGGTAGAAAGAGGGAAATGGGACTGGAGCCTGACTTGCCCCACCTTGCTATGGTCCAGTCCACCCTTTGCCAACTCCCGTGCCTCTTGTAAGTAGCCATGATGATCATTTTAGAACCAGCATTTTAACTTAGATGCAAAACATTTGAACCAGTTCTTTTGGTTGCTAAAGTCAGGTGTCTTAATCAATTTGGTGGTGTAACAAATGAAAACAAAACAAACTAACAAACATAAAAACAGAGTAGCTTTATTCTCTGAATAACCTCAAAATCACAAAGAGCGTCCTAGATATTCAGAACTAAAAAGCATCTTTCCAGGACTTAGTGTTTGCCATTTAATTTTAGAAGGAACCCAAAGGTTAATGACATGGTCACAGTTACATTGCCTGGAAACGACACTTGCAAGTTAAAAAAGATGCAGTTTTCAAATTGATTGTAGTACTCAGGAAGGTTCGGGAAGAATATTATCTGTACATGTTGGTATGCCAATAAACATTATTACAGCACTTTCAGAACAAATTTATAGCTATCCGTCCTGTACTTTATAGTAATAAAGCAAAACAAAACACAATTTTATTCACTTTTAAAAAATGACATCTTCTTTAAAGACAAATGGCTGATTTTAAATAAACAAAGGATATGAAAATCATAAAAAGTATCTTTAGACAGTAGATCTCCCTATTTGCATTTCCTTTCTCAGTGTGACAGAGTTTCAACATCTCACATTTGGTGAAGATTTCCTAGCTGCATGCAATTTCTCTCTTCTCATGCCAAATAGTTAGGACAAAAGGACCTTGAACGGCTTATTAAATAAACAATGCATGTTCAAGAATAATTCAATTATCATATTTCACTGAATAGCAAGTTTTGTTAAGTTTTTGGTTTGCTTGCTTGCCGAGTCAAATGTTAGTGCCTGTGTTCTTTTTATAGAATGTGTGATTTGAAAGGCCAAAAGTCATTGGTCATTTTGACAGCCTTAATTAGTCATTTAAATTGGTAATTACTAAGACCATTACAGGGAGGAAAAAGCTCATTGTGTTGATCATAAATGGTGTCATCTTTTCAAATAGACTCCCTTCCAATCTTTTGTTAAATTCTGCCATTTTGGTATTAAGTTTAAATTAAGGAGCTGCCTAGCTTCCCAAATTCTGTGTCAGGAGAAAAGGTATGCTCTAATTAGATTAGAAAAACAAAGAACTTTCATATTTCAGAAGCAGAAATGAAAGAGGCATTTGAATGATGCAGTTCTATGAGCTCTCTTCATTTTAGAGGCAGGCATGTCCACTTCAGTCCAATGTAGAATATTAATGCTTTCCCAAGGCAAATGTTTTTGTCTATTGCCACTAACTCATTCAAATTCATTAAATTTTATTATTTCTACATCATTAAATGTAGGTCAACATGTCTAGTCCCGCAAACACCAGCATTTATTCCCAGCCCAGAGACACTGTTGTGAAGGATAAGAAGCCAACAAATACGACTCTGAAGGAAAGAAATCCCCTTGTTGGTAAACACGAACATCATATCAAGACTAAAAGAGACAATGTAATAGATGCAATTTGCAATCCAACCACTCTGTGCTTATCTTGCCAAAAATGTGTTTGTGTAGAAGAAGAATGGAATGATGTTCCTTTTAGAACTGAAGGATCCTTTGTTAGCAAAACTTAACCCATTCTGCCCCAACCCCATAGCTGAGAAATGACAAGCACTCAGATTGGCACCCGGGAGAGAATCCCTCCCAATATCTCATGCCACTCAGATGTCAAAAGTTAACCATTCAGTGGAATGAAAATATCACCAGTGCTTTGTGCTCCGAAGCTGTTTTAGAAACTTGGACAGAATGGCTTCCTTTAATCTTGGATACTAACTGCATATCAAATGAGGCTCAAATGAGGCTCTTGCTCTCTTCCTACCTGGTAGAATATTTGCACCATTCAGGAGAAACTCAGATCATGGAGTCAGACTGCCTGCCGTAGACTGTAGATTCACCATTCACTTGTCAATCAAGGGTGAGTTCCTTGTCTGTGAGCATTTTTCCTCACTATGAAATGCAAATAGGAACCCATTGCCAAAGGTTGATTGTAAATAGACTGTGCAAGTAAAACACCTGATACACAGGGCATCTTAGTGTCTTCCTATTGATTGCTTGTCCCATGTTTCAAGATTGTAAGGATTATGCATTAAAGGTTATTGTTACCTCACACTAACAGCCAGTCCTACCTTCACTACAACCTCAACCTGGCCTACTGTTGTAGCTCTCCTTAAGTGCTTCAGTTGCAGCGAGAAAGCTTCACCCCTACATTTACTTTCAGACAGTAAGCAGAATATAAAAGAATTGCAAGAGACAAGTTCAAAAGATCATTGTAGGCAGCACTGTGAGCCACGAAACAAACAAAGCAGAGTAATGAGACCTTAGAAAAGTGTATGGAAGACTTCCAAGTGACGTTCAGGATGGCATTCCTAAGCAGGTCACGTCTGTGACCTACAAGGGATCTGGAGAACTTAGCAGAACTCTGAAGCAGATGAACCGCAAATGCAAGGACCAATCATAGGATTTCTTTTATTGTCTGTTTTTTTTGTTTGTTTGTTTTGTTTTTTGTTTTTTGGTTTTTTTTTGAGACAGGGCTTCTTTACATAGTCTAGGTTGATCTAGAACTCACTGTATAAACCAGGCCTTGAACTCACAGAAATCCCCCTGCTTCTACCTCCTAAGTGCTGCACCATCACATCTGGTCCATTATCACCAATCTAGACTCCGAGGCTCCAAAGAAAGAAGTAATATCACACCATAAGCCCAGGGGTTGGATATGGAGTTCTAGACTCCAGCTTTGTAGAACCTGTCATTTCCTAACATCTCCCATTGATTAGAAACCCATATGGTCAAACTTTGAAAAGTGTAATTTTGATGGGAAGTGAAAGACTATCATGATGAAAGACAACCCGAGAAATCACATGCGCCTTAGCATAAGAGGAAATCAAGGTTTTTAGCTCCATGAAAGACTGTCCTTAGGACATTTCAAGATGAATAAGAGGGATATATATACGTGTGTGTGTGTGTGTGTGTGTGTGTGTGTGTGTATGTGTGTATATACACTATGGGACACAAAAAATGTCTTTGTGATTTTCTGATTGTAATCTTTAGATTTACTAATAGAATTTGTTTCAAATTTCTAAAAGTTTCAACATGTAGCAACACGGGTCATATAAAGCAACGAGGAATCATAACAGCAGGCTGCATGAGTCACTTCAGGCTGCTGTAACAACATTGGTAGGTGGTGTAAACAACAGATATTTGGTTCATACAGTGTGGAGGATGCAAAGCCAAGATTAGCAGACCATGAATTTGCAGACAAGAATCCTTCTTACTGTAGCAGAGGGAAGGAAGTCTTTCTCCCTTATTTTCAAACCATTAGCACCTTCGTAAAACTTCTATTCTCATGACCCAATTTACCTCAAATTGTCATCCAGTGGTGCCATCTCCAAATACCTAGGGTAAGTTAAAATACCAACACAAGAGTCTAAGGGGCAAGGAGGGATTATAAATATTCAATCCATAATATACAAGTTAGAATTATTTAAAGTTCTCAGTCATGAGGAATGATAACTTCAACCTGCCTCATCTTTACACAGACAACTCTTACTTTGTAACCCAGGACATTTTCTGATTTAGATCAACACTCTCTAAGGTATGGTATGATTCTGTTTCTCAATGTAAAAGATTAAGGTGAGTATAGATAAATGGAGGAACTGATTAAAATGTGGCCTTGGTATGTGTGGTGTGAGTACTGGGATTCTGCACTACCAGTTAACACCTAACTGATGCCAATGCTCCAGGTCTGAGTGATATCATTAGAAGTTAATGCTGAATAGGCCTGGAGAAGATTACTTTCTTTGATCTTATTTCTTTGATCTTAAAATTCAAGTCATTTTCTTTTTCACATGGTCATAGGAAGAACTTTCAGGAATGTTACCAGACCCAATGGTTATACTGATTTGACTATAATGTCCAAATCTGACTGTGTCTAACTTTCCTCATATTGCTTGTTATTCTTACTGCTGTTGTCTTTTGGAGTCTCAGGATGCTTAGAGTGGTTGTCTTTGTACATGCTTCTTTGTAAGACTTGCTGTTCTGGATGAGAAAAGATGTGGAAACAAGAATCAGAGAGGTGGAAAATGTATTTCAGGATGCACAAGCGTCTCATAGATAGGGGTTGTGAAATGGGTCACACAGACACAAGCAGTCCCAGAAGTGGATTTGAACAGCATTAAGCCAATTGCCTACAAGATGCACTCAAGGCTTTGTCAGACACAAGATGAAATGATCAAGTGAGTTCACAGTTTTACAATTTAATGACTGAACTTGCACTTGCCTGTAGAGGGTCTATTATTATAAAGGTACAGGAACAACTCTGGTGTTGCTACAAACCTCCCAGGAACTCTGATATGAATGCTAGCAGTGTCTCTGAAACTTGAGTGGGAAGAATGTTTTCTTGTTCCTTAGGTGAACTAGCTGCATCTTGGGTAGACCAGAAGGCAAAAATAAGCTTTCCATGCACAGTAATTAGTGGTTCTACTGAAGGAAGCACAGAACTAAAAACTTATTAGATGTTTATTAAAAGAATAACCTTGTATAGTTACTATTCAGGATGGGAGGGAAAAGGATCATGTCAGTCACTCAGCCTTGAACAATGGACTTAACCTTTGGAATCTTAGTGATATTTTCTCTGGAACTTTCAACAGTAACTTCCCTATAGTATTGTCCCAAGTGTTAAGAAAAGCATTAAATATTATCTCAGGGACCCTGTAGATTCTGAACAATTGGTTTAGTGTAATGCAATTATAATGCTTTCTTTTTTAAACTATTAACTTAATTGGATTAGAAATTAGAAAGTCACACCTCTGATGGGTCTATGAGGATGTTTCCATAGCTAATTTGATTGTGAGGGTTCTAGATCAATTTATCCCAGATGGACTCATGCTATGATGATATTCTTGGGTCTTGAAGGTGGTGTGTCTCAAGGCATGTGGTTTAGGGAGCTGTGTCTTATCCTGGCTTCTTCTTGCTCTCTTTCCTTTGTCTTCTGGCTTCCATATCAAAATGATACCACACCCTCCCACCAGGCAGGATTTGACTGAACTCTCTGAAACCATGAGCCAAAATATCCCCTTTTCCCTGACATTCCGTATGTTGGGTATTTTTTGTTTCACAGAGATGGAAAGGTGTGACTAAAATAAACAAGTCTTCATAAAATGATTGGACATAGTGGGGTCGGAAAGCTCCAATCTTACAGGTTGGTTCTTTGTTTCTTTGTTGACCCTTCTAAAAGTTTTCTGGAAGTTGCTTTCCCAAAGAAGTCTTAAGTATTAGCTGATATAACCAAAGCATTAAGGCTTGGTCTTGTGAACTTTATGTTAACTTCCTCTCCAAACAGAAAAGTCAAAGGAATTTATTCATATTGGATAAAAGAAGGCAGTGATGTCTGCTTAAGTCTTCTTGTCAAAAAAGAGCCCTGTTATAAGAAAAAATATTGGTGCTGGAAAGATGCTTTCATGGTTAAGAGCACTTGCCACTGTTGTAGAGGACCAGAGTTTGGTTCCTAGCACCCTAATTACAGCTTGCAACCATGTATGACTATAGTTTCAACAAATCTGACACCCTTTTCAAGCTTCCATGGACCCTTCATGCACATGTGCAGTGCATTTACTCTTGCAGCCACACAAACACACACATAAAAATCATAAACAACTAAATAACTCTTTCTTTTTAAAGGGCTGTGTGTGCCCGAGATGCTAAACTAACAGACATATTGCATATTGCTTTTGATGCTGGACACTCACAGTAAAAATAAGTGCTTTGCTTTCATTCAATGGCTCAACATCTTTCTACTTCCTTCTAACTTAGCCTTTGGGAAATCTCAGACTCCTCTGTTCAACTTTCCAAAGTCCCTCATACTCTCTACTATTTAAGTGTCACAAAGTTCAGGGAGGGGGGAAGGGACATTCATCTTTCTAGGAATTCCTCCTGCAGTCATGTTAGATGCTCATTCCTTCTCAATCAAAGTCCCTTGGCAAGTCAAAGCTTCTATTTATTCAGGGTTCCATAACATGTCAAAAGTAGTATTGTAAGCAGATACCACACTTAGGAAACATCAGAGCAAGTAGATGGGGTTCTTAGGATTATGGAACAAGCATTTTCCTCCCTTACTGCTTACCCTGCTTGAGTGGGTAGGCAAAGGAAAATCATGGTTAACTGCAATCGCTTCTGGCAGCCTGCTTCCTCTTTCAGTTAATAACGGATTACATACAATTAAGAGTGAGTTACAGAGGATGTTCTGTGTAACAAAGGAGAAACCATCGTAAGTGCATTAAATTGCACACACAGTCTAGGCGAATATGTTCAGGTACAAATTGATCTTGGCAGGTATCCACCTGCCTGTGTGCCATTTGATGTTTTCCATGTTGCCCAAAGCCTTTCGTTAATCTGACCACCTAAATACGTTCCTTCCATAAGCACATTACAGATCTGATGTGGTACTTGCATAAAACTTAGGTATTCTTGTTAAAGGTATTTGTTTGCAATGGAATCATACATATATGCAGAACGGTATACACATCTTAAGTTTATATTTTGGTGGATAGTAAAAAGTAATGTGTGTAAGCTAATTTGTGCAAAGTATAGACACATCTCATTATTTTTGAAGACACATTCTTATTTCAAACTAGTGGCAGTAACCTTCTAAAACTAATCTGGTATGTGCACGGGTGTTGAACCATGATGATAAAACACTCAAGTCCTAACATGGGAGTCCCATTTCCAATCCCATTAGAACTGAAATTCCACACTAGAAAAGTTTGTTCATAAGACAATGGACAAAACAGTTTCAGGAAATAATTTAAACTTTATTTAGTATTATAATTTGGCCATAAAATAAGTTACTAGTCATTAATTTTCTAAAAAGAGTAACTAAAGGAACCTTTAGTTCAGGTCTTTGTTCAAAATGTCCATTGTCCATAACAGTTCTTAAAGAGAGGCAAGATGTGATAGGTCCAAGCCAGGACTCTGCATGCACACATGTAAACCTAGTCCAGTGGTTTGGTTAACACTGATATCACCTTTGCTTTGACAGGAATTCTACTTCCTGTGGCAGCAGCTGATGTCAAAGCTGGCGTTGGGCATGTCCTTCAGTCGTTTTCCCTTGATCTCTGGTCTCCACACCCCAAATATATGTCAAAGACTGAGTCTCATTCTCAGATGTAGTTAATCTGACCCCCTTATCTGTCTTTATTAGGTAGAGCACAGGGCAAGATTTAGAACACTCTCTGTAACATTCTGAAGGGCTTTTAGAAAAGACTATAAACTTAGAAGTGGAATAGATTTTTTTTTTCACTAGAAATCCCTAGAGTCCCTCAGTGTAAGAGAGGACAACTTGTTGCAGCAGAGACATGTCTACTACCTTGTATTAAAATGGCCAAACCACAATATGTCCTCATTATCCTTTTTCTCCCCATCATCCCCCTGCCCCAGCTTCCCTTTGACAAACAGGCTTTGAGAACATAGAGCAGCAGATATATAGAGCTTGAAGAAGCTGGATCAATGCAAGCCTATGATGAGTATGTACCATATAGGCCAATGTTGAGGTTTTAGGTCTCTTAAGAGTTCAGTGGCCTTCTTGGTCCCACTGAGTGTGGTCCTGAGTGAAAAAAAACCCAACCTTTCCTACTTCCCTTCAGGTGAAGTGGTAGGGGAAAGAGCAGAGCTCATGTCTTCCTGCCAAAATCACTGCCAGCCCTGCCTGCCTAGATGTGTAAGATCCCTTGAAATACCTTGGCAAGAACTGGCTCTGGAGTGTTGGCCAAGGTGCTGAAGTGAGGAAGGCAGGGCACCTGTGCCAATGAAGTGCCTCTTCCTGCTGCCCTTAAGGATACTGTGTTCATTCACTGTGACAAGATCTCACTAGGGTTTCAAATGTAAGGTAGTCTTGGAGATGGGTGTTTGTGTGTGTGTGTGTGTGTGTGTGTGTAGAAGGAATACATATTATATATAAAAATTCCATTGCTGCAGAAACGTTATGAGAATCTACTCCAACACAAGACACAAATAAAAGAAGCATTGCTGTTGTAGCGAGTTGGATGCCATCACTACTCAACTTTTCTGTCATGTTTTTACTAGGAGTCCCTAAAATGAATTAACTGCAAAGCAATTTTACTAAAAAGCAAATGACAAAATAACAAAGGCATAAACCCTAAGTAATCCCTTAAAACAGTGGTTGTCAACTTCCTTCTCTTGCGACCCTTTGATACAGTTCCTCCAGTTGTGGTGACCCCTCCCAACCATAAAGTTACTTTTGTTACTACTTTATATCTGTAATTTTGCTACTTTTATGAATTGTAATGTAACTGTGTTTTCCAAAGGTCTTAGGCAACCCCTGTGGAAAGAGTCGCTTGAACCCCAAGGGGGTCGAAACCCCGAGGTTGAGAACCACTGCTTTACAAGAAAAAATTACTGTCATATGTGTGTCTGATTTCGTAATAGCTCCACCTGCTTTTCAGAATGGCCCGTTTTTGACAGTTTGTCAGTTCTTCCCTAAAAATACGCATACAGATATCAAAACCACAGGCTGGCACTGTCAAAGGACTGGCTAACAGTTGAATTGTCTCTGGCAGCTGCATATTGCAGCCAGTGGCGAGGGATGGGGAAGAGAAGGCAGCCTGGCTACCAGTTCTTTTCACACCCAGGCTTCCCCATCCCCCACCCTCACCCTCTGGACATCTGATGCTCTGGTCCCTCTGCCAGGCAATTTGCTTCCGCTCTGTTCAGCTTCCCGACCTCTGGCTTTAAGAGAGGGCTCTGGCTGTGGGAACTGGCTCCGACCAGCTCTGGCTCCCTCCTCTTTGGTGACTGGCAAAGGCAACACTTTCTCTTTGACACTCTTAAATAGGGTTGTTGAATTCCTAATGGTATTTACTGGCAAAAAAAAAGGGAAAATGAAACCCACAAGGAGGATTCCGGTCCAACAAAGTCAGGCCAAGAGCTCCGTGGCTGAACTGGAAGGCTGCTCCCTAAGGCTACCAGTTACCTATTTCCACCACAGTTGATATGCGCTCCCTGCTTCATCCCTTAGTGTGACACCTACTGGCATTTGTGAATATCTGGAGATGCACGGGTTTGGTTTGGGCACCTGATGCTGATTTCTGCCTCAGGGACTTCCCGCGGAAATCACCCAGCACTTAGAAGGCATTTCGACAAGGAAGTAACCAGTGGAACCTTCTGGAGGGAGAATCCCATGAAACCGCTTCAAAACACACCAGAAGCCACTGGCTACTTAATAACTCCATCCTGTCTACCCCAGCTCCTTCTGCAACAGTATAAAGTGGCTTGGCGGGTTCCAGCCTGTGGGGGGAGGGAGAGCTGTGCCAACTGCAGTTTTTCCGCACTGGATATAAGGTGAGGGTTTCAGCTTTGGTCTGGCTGAGCAGCTTCTTTTCCAGGTTCCCCAGGGAGGAGAGGGGCGCTCAGACTTGTGAATCTACAGGTTCCAACCATTTAGCTCTCCACCATCACCCCTTTTTACCCCGCCCCCACTGGCCGCCCCAGGTCCCTGTCACCCCTGTCACCTTGAGCCAGCGTGGATGCATGCCCGCCTCCTCCACCCACCCCCAAAACGTGGGTACATCCTCTCCCACGCAGCTGCTCATCTAAGCGTCCCGCGTTTCCTATAGTCCCCAATGCGCCTCTGATCCTTAATTCTTTGGTGACACTGCCTGGCGGAGGTGTCGCTCTGTTGAGGAGCAAGTGAGGAGGTGGAGGACAAGCTGGCTCCGGTGCAGGGGCTCACAGGGCTAGCGGCAAGGCCTGCCTGGGGGTCCCCGGGCAAGCCCCGCCAGTGGCGAGAGGGACACACCACACTCACCCGCTGCTGCTGACGGCTGCTGACGGCCACCGCGGCGGCGGACGCGGCGCTGTGCCGGAGCTCGGCAGCCTGTCCGGGTCTCAGCAGGCTCCGGGTGAACCTGCGTGTCCGCTCGCTGGCCATCGCCGGCCGTGCCGCTCGCGCCTCGGCCCCGGAGCGAGTGTGTCCCGCCGGTCCCCCGGCCGCGCCAGCCCGCTCTACCCACCCGCCGTTCAGGAAGCGGAACTCGGAGCCTTTCCCCCCCTCTTCCCCGCTCAACTCACAAGAGGCGGGTTTTTCTTGCGCGCACCCCCACTCTGCCCACCCCCTTCGCTCCCTCTCGAGCTCCCCGGCGACTTTGCAAACTCTGCGCCTCTCCAGCCGCGCGGCCAACTAGGTCCGGCTGGGGCGCATCTGCAGCCGGAGCCGCGGGACGCGCGTGGGGGTGGCTCCACCCGCGCCGCCCACACAAGACTGGGTACTGATGCCGGGCTGCCTCTGCTGGCTCCGAGAGGGACCTGCCAACTGCCCTACCCTCAAATCCGATGCGCATGGAGGGTTGGGGATTTGGTGGGGTTTTTGCGAGTCAGATCTACATTCTGAGGCTAGAAAGTAGAGAAGGGTTGATCTCAGGTATCTGTGCACCCTTGGAGGTGGGTCAGAGATTTTATTAAGTAAGTATCCCTCTGGTGGCTGGGCCCCTTGCTTTGAAGTCTCTCAGGACCCAGATTCCCTACTAGGTCTTGGGATGGTGTGAATTCACACCTGCCGTCAATTTTTCCTCAACTGTTTCCTTATTCTGTACCAGCCACACTGCTCTGGAAAATGAGACCAAAGAGGATGTTTTTTTACCAGATGCATCCTTAACTTTGCATACTAATTTGAATTAAAATCTAGTGTCTATCTGGGTAATGTAAGGGATTTCAGGATGGAAATTAGGATGAATAAGAACTGCAGGTTGGGTTTTGGGATAGGGTGAGTCGGAAGGTGGTGGGTGGTTCTTAGTCTATTTTTCTGCTTTCTTATCAAATGCCCACCTTCCCTTGCCTCGAGCTATCAGATTAAAGTATTCTAAATTTCTTATCTGGAGTCACATGCAGGGTGGTTCTCCGCCCTGTGTGGGTGGGTGAAAAACACTGGTTCCTGGGAGAGCTGTGGGGGCATTCTGGATTTCTTAAGGGGCTGTTTGTGGATCTGTGGCCTCTACGGTTTTTCTAAAGTTAAAAAACTTTTTTTT
>NW_022196896.1:106421530-106427317 GCF_008632895.1 Mastomys coucha
TTTTTTTTGGCTTGTGGTGAGGTTTATGCTTCTTATGTATTTAGTAGGCTGACAGGCTCCCTCTGAGGAAAGTCTGGGCTACATACACACAGTATGACTCTGTCTTAATATTTGACAAACTATTCGTAACCATTTTTGCCCTGTTTTAGAATACTGTCTGCTGTAGAGTATAACTGAGTAACTCATGCTTATGCATGACTCTCAAAGGCCCAGAACGTCTGGGGCAGTCGGAGACTTGAGTGCTGAGGCAGGGGAATGGCAAGAAGAGAAAAATGGACTAGAAGCAAAGGCTGTCGTAACAGAAGATACATCATAGTGGGTCTTGGGTACAGCACCAGTTCAGGTTTGAACTTATTTTGCTGTTGGAATACTCTGGCCAACATCAACTTGAGGAGGAAAGGATTTCCTGTGCTTCCACTTCTAGGTACACACACACACACACAGTTACTCATGGAATTGCAGGAACCTGGGAGCAGGAATCAGGATCCTGCTTACCAACGTCTGTCTCTTCTAACCAACAAATGTCCATGCAAGTTTTACAAGTTAGTTACTGTTTAAAATGGAGCCTTTTGGAAGCAGAAACTTCAGTGAGCTCTGTATTGCTTGTCACAGAGGCACAGCCCTTTTGCATTTGGTACAGCAGTTGCTACTGAGTGTGTGTGTGTGTGTGTGTGTGTGTGTGTGTGTGTGTGTGATGTGTGTGTCCCTGGTACCCTTGGAAGCCAGTAGAAAGTATCATATATTCTAGAGCTGGAGTTTCAGATATCTGTGGATAATGAAAAACAAACCCATGTCCTTTGAAAGAGGACTCAGTGCTCTTAATAAACGAACCGTCTTTCCAGTCTCACCTTTTTATGTTTTCATTTTATGTCAAGCGATATCATTACAGGAACATAATCACCATGGCTCTGTATCTCTAAAATATGTGAATTTTTAAAGACGTTGAATATTGTGTGTGGTGGCCAGTCCTTATTGTCAGCTTGATAGGATTTGGGATTGCCATGGAAACAAGTTTTTAGGCAGGTCTGTGAGAAATTATCTAGATGAGGTTAATCGATGTGGAGAGACCAAGCACAGGGTGGGGCAGTACTACTTGCCTGGTGACTGGGGGCCTCAGACTGAGTGTAAAAGACAAAACAAGCTGAGCACAGCATTCATCTCTCTCTGCCTCTTGAGTGCAGATGCCATGACTTCCCTGCTCTGAGGGAGGAGACCCTTAAAATGTGAGCCAAGTAAACGGATGCTTCAGTTAACTTGGCTTGGATATGTTGTCACAGCAACTGGATAAGTAATAGGCTATTGAATAGTGACCAAAATGTACCTGGTGTATAGTTAAAGTTAACATCCCCCAGCTTCGCTGGCCACAGATGACTGTGTAGGCTGTAATCACATACTTTCAGGTCATAATTGTCTTCCCCTTGAGCAGTTATAGATCAAAACCTTGCAGCAGAAAGAAGTGACCCCAGTCAGTCACCACTCATGGTGTACCAACTGTGGAAGGGCTCAGACTCTGAGACAAGCAGTACAGAGCTCACTCAAGTTTTTGCTTCCAAGAGTCTCCATTTCAAACAGAGTAACTAACTAATTTGTAAGACATGACTAGAATTTGCTGGTAAGAGGAGATGGTAATATTTTGAAGATGACTTTCTTGAGACCCATAGCAATATTTTATATTCCAGTAAAATGATCTTAATAATAAAGAGTTCCTCCCTTCCTTTCCACCCTCCAGTTCCTTTCTTCCTTCTTTCCTTCCCTCCCAGACATGCTTGTTCATTTCCTAAAGGCTTCATTAGCTTTCTTTTTCTTTTTTTTCTTTTTGGTTTTTCGAGACAGGGTTTCTCTGCATAGCCCTGGCTGTCCTGGAACTCACTCTGTAGACCGGGCTGACCTCAAACTCAGAAATCTGCCTGCCTCTGCCTCCCAAGTGCTGGGATTAAAGGCGTGCGCCACCACTGCCTGGCTTTCATTGGCTTTCTTAAGGCTTAGGAAGCTCTTATAGCCTGCTGTGATATAAGTCAAAGTTTTATAAATTAGAAAAGTATAGTTAAAAATTTTCTCTTATCATTTTACAAGACTTGGCTTAGGGCTAGTATTACTAGTCACATGAGTAAGACATGGATTAGGAATTTTTTAAACCACAGTAATAAGAATAGAAATGAAAACTGTACCTTTTTTACTTTACATTATTGTAACATAGTTGTACAAGCTGGGGGTAGGACAGTAAGCAATGTTTCTCCATGGTTTCTGCTTCAGTTCCTGCCATGAGTTTCCTGCTTGAGCTCCTGCCCTGGCTGCCCTCAATGACTGAGTGTAACCTGCAAGCTGAAAGATACCCTTTTCATCCTCAGATGGCTTATGGTCATGGTGTTTATCAGAACAACTTAAATCAAACTAGAAAAATTCCTTCCCTTATGCATAGAGAAAGCTGAGAGGGAATTCAGTAGCATGGCTATTCAAATAGAGCATTTCGTGTGATAGGTATCCAAATGTCAGTTCAAATCATTTTCTGATTTTATATAAAGACTTTCTTTCAAACTCCCTATTAAGGGAATAGTCCATATTTTCTATTGTACAGTAGTGGGGAGCGGGGGGGAGTCCAAAGAAGCAGGTCACTTACCTTGACCATTATCTTAAAGTATGGTGGATAAATGAATATAGAACTTCACTTGCTAAAAGTTTACAGCTAACCCAAGAATAACAAAAATCATCATTCAGAATTGTGAGCCAACTGGGAAAAATGCTTTGATGCAAGCACATCTTGTTTCTCTTAGTAGAAAAAGCAAATCACTGAATTTATTTATAGTGTTTTTAAATTACTGTTCTTTAACTGAATGCTATTTCATAGTGTACTTTCTTCCCACATTGTCAAGGAAATAAGGAAGCAACAAGAAAACATGGTTTAAAAGGTGTGATATTAATGATAGTTCATTAATTCTTGCCAGAGCTGGAGTCAACTGGCAAACCCAGGTGCCTCTGAGTTGCTTATAGGCAAACATATTAAGCCTGCTGTGTGGTCTTTACTGTATTCCACTCCTTGGAAGCAAATTGCACTAGAGTAGCATGGTTTGTCTGTCCAGCTCTGCCTGGTCCTGGTGTCTGTCCCAGTACTCACTCATGCTTTGTGCTCCTCTGTCACTGTGGCTGCAGAAGGCAAAGCCCAGTGACTAAAAAGGTCCTTTTTCATTTACTTCGTTTTTTACTAGAAACACAGGTCCAGGTTCACCATTCTAAATTCTTTTAACTTATAGTCTGGTTTTAGGGAAATAATACCCTGGGATCTTCACTTCTCCCTCTGCAAAAGTTAAACAGACACAGATTCTGTTCAGTATAAGGAAGAAGAAAATGATTAGAAATCAGAGTGGGATGCTTCTGCTCTTATGCATATAAGAACACTCTGCATTTTCATGTTCTTAGGCATTTTGGTTTCCTTCCACAATGGGTTGCTCATTCCCAATTCTTACCATTCTTAAAGATACATGCCTTGGTATATAATAGAGTTGTAATGTAATCATTTATTTTTTTTTTTTTAGAGAGAAAACCAAAAATGAATCTATTGTTTAGTATTGCCTTAAGAAATCCTCCTCTGTACACATGAGTGAAATTGTCTTACCCTTTCTTCTTTGAGATTGGTATTCTTAGTTGGGGACATTGCTAAATTGGGTGGGAGAGCTTTCTGTCTCTTTCCATGGCTACAGCAATTTTAATAACATTGGGGTTGTTTGTTCTGTGCAAGTTGGACAGAATCCAGCTGTGGAGCCATCTGGTCCTGGTACCCTTGTTAATGAGAGAAATGTTATCAATTTTAAACCTCTTGTGTGGTAGTTGGTTTATGTTCAAGATTTCCCCATTTACTATTTCATAATTTACAGCTTACTAAGAATAGCACAGAATCTAGAAACACTTGCATTAGAATACCAGATAGCATAAAATTGTGGTTTTTTGTGTTTTTAAAATATCATGTATCCTATTGTTTTTTATGAAGAGATTAAACAGGCATGAAGCATAAAAACACAAAATTATTATTATATAAATTCATAAGGTGTTTAAAGTACATTTTGAACATCCACTTCTAACTTGGTAAGAACTTATCTCCAAAATGTAAGATCATTTCCCTATGCAGCATCGATACACTTTAACAGAGTGATCTTGAAAATCTCTTGCACAATTTTTCACACTTTTCTTCATAGCTGCTTTGGTCACTCCTGCATTTTATCATAGATGTGGGATAGGTTTGTCTTTAATGGTTCTTATTTCCGTAATGGAAAGTCATTCCCCTGAGCTTGTGAGAACGATAGTGGCTCATTCAGAGAACAACCCAGTTATCCCAGCCCTACATATGTGGTTGATAGTTAACTTGTAGCTTTTTATCTAAAAATTTTAAAAAAAAATTATTACTTAGTCAGTGTCACACATTTTTCTTTCTTAATCGGGAGCATGTTACTTCCTTCTTCATGACTGAGATTCTAATGGTGATTATCAAATCACTCGTCTCTTTAAGGATATAGTTTTAGACAGATTAGTTTTACCATGTTCATTTATTTAATTGTTCATAAGCTCAGTCTTTTGCCTTAACTCTGAGGGTCTTTTAATCAAGAGAGAAATCCTAGATTTTTATATATATGAAAAGTAGTGATGTTCAAATGTGTAAACCTTACATTTTCCTGAAAGCAAATGTATAATATGTTGTTTTAAAGCAGCAAGTGGGCTGGGGAGAGAGCTGAGTGGCTAAAGCACTTGCTGTCTAAGCCTTTGGACGAATGTCTAGATTCCTAGACTACATACCTGCTCCTTGGAGCATTGTGGTACACCTGTAATTCCAGCCTCAGAGTAAGGTGCTACCAGGAACAGGTACATAAGTGAGCTCTGGTTTCATGGAGAGGCTTTGTCTCAATGAAAAGGAAGAATAAGTACAGAAGATGGTTTCAGACATCTACCTTGGGCCTCTACATACACAGGCACACATTTTTATGTGCATCTCTTCTCCACACATCTCTGTACGCAGGCAATGAAGTACACACACACACACACACACACACACACACACACACACACACACAGAGAGAGAGAGAGAGAGAGAGAGAGAGAGAGAGAGAGAGAGAGAGAGAGAGAGAGAGAGAGAATGGAAAAAGAAAGAAAGAAATGTCAACCGGCAAATTATTTATTTGAATACATGCTTGTAAAGAAAGTAGTCAAGAAAGTTCAAAATATTTAATACACAGAAATTACAAATATCTTTTATCAATTTCCTAAAAAAGTCAAAGTATACAAATTCTTATCAGAGTTAAAAAAAGATCAAACATGACAGAGAAATTTACTTAAATGTATTAAAAGTTTTACTCAAACCCCTAAGCTCCATTGGTCTTTTCTCTAATTCCTTCACTGGGGACCCTGCACTCAGTTCGATGGATGGCCGTGAGCCTCCACATCTGTGTCAGTAAGATACTGTCAGAGCCTCTCAGGAGATAGCTATATTTAGGCTGGCTTACCCTTCCTCCAGTCTCTGCTCCACAGTTAATCTCCGCAACTCCTCCCGTGGGCATTTGATTCCCCCTTTTAAGAAGGAACGAAATGTCCACCTTTTGGTCTTCCTTCTTCTTGAGTTCCCTGTGGAATGTGGGTTGTTCTTCCTGTATTCCAGAGTTCTGCACTAATAACCATTTATCAGAGAGTGCATACCGTATTTGTTCCCTTGTGATTGGCTTACCTCACTCAGGATGACACTCTCCAGATTCATCCATTTCCCTAAGAATTTCATAAATTTATTGTTTTTAATAGCTGAGTAGTACT